>NC_141829.1:17669931-17825681 GCF_982586985.1 Callionymus lyra
GTCACCAGCGGGCTTCGGTGCGTGCGATAAACCGAAAAAATATCAGGGTGGGCGAGTATATGTAGCCCGCTCACGAGCGAGAAACCCCCGCTGCGGATTGATACACAAGGATCCGCAACATTAACATGAGCAGTTATTTTGGACGTAGTTGGATAAAGTGTGGGTCGTTGGGAGTTTTTTAACGGCTGGATGCACCGGTTCGGTCAACGAAAAAAAAACGAGCGGCCCCGTTCCTCAAAAAAATCGTCCCCACATCTGCGCATCAATGAGGCGGGGACGGCTGCCCTCCGGCTCCCTCCGCGCTCACAGTGTCGGGCCTCGCTTCTTCCACCATCCTTGCCCGCCCGACATGTTTCCACCCCCCCTCCCTCTTATCCTGCTTTTCTACTCCGCACGGAGCTCCGCCGCCTCTGCCTCGCGTCTAAAGGCGCTTTCGCTGCCGGAACTCGGTTCCGGACTCCCGGCCCTGGCCCCGGACTCTGTGATTGATAGAAGAAGGGTTTTGAGTGACAGCTTACCTGGGTGCCAATCTTCGTCACACTGACAAGCGGCTGCAGCAATCGGGACCCGCAGTTGTCGCGTGACGTCATTACGCAGGGACGTTTTACTCATGAATATTTATGAAGTGGGCGGAGCTCGGGCGTGCAGAGAGTCCGTGTGTGGAACTCATGAGACGGACTAAGCTTATTCACTATAGTCTTACACACACGCACAGAGAGAGACACACAATTTGATTTAAGGCAAATCTACAGCCTTTCCTCTCAGAGACTATGAAACAAAACAAAACTCAATCATAGTATCAGCATTTTTATTGGATATCGGGGTCACAGAACCATTGCCCTCTAGTGGCGGGGAGAGGGTCTGCCGGAGGAAGGCTGCGGGAGTCGGTACTTGGCCATCTCCAAGTCCAGGTCTGCGAAGGTGTATGGGGTGTAGTCGTGGTGCTGCTGGTTCTTGTAGCTGCTGTTGTCAAAAGGCTCCTCGGGCTCCGCCGGTGCTAAAGGCCCTGTAGAGGGACGAGAGAGAGAGAGAGGGGAATGAGATCCGAGTGTAGCCATTACTGACTTTTATACATCAGAAAACAAAGACAGTGTCTGAACTTTTTGACAAAAGTGACAAGACATGGGCCCCCTTCTGGCCCCTCTGCCACATCTTGACCACAAGGGGGCCCATTTGAGGACCTTGAGAGGTCAAAGTGAAACGAGAAAGAGAATCATGAATGTTGACTGAGCTTTCTTGTTGCTGGAAAGATCGTGAATAAACATCTTAAACTCTCCTCCTGAAGCCGCACATTTTTTCTTCCTGCTCCTCCACATAGTCTGCCTCAATAAAACAAATCTCAACCTGTGTTGAAGAACGAGTACCAGCTAAGGTGGAGAACAAAACCATTCCTTCTCTCTTTAACCCTTTAGGGACCCTTTCTGAGCTGAAAACATCCCCTCAGTTGGGTCTCGATGACACCTGACTCATGCTCAAGGCCAATGGTACCAACAACCAAACTGAGCTAGCAAAGTGAGCACATCTGGTAGATGCACAACTGTGTGACACACACTGCTTCACAGACAGATTCAGAAAAGTGAATAGAATTATGACAGGAAGTGTAGCTTTCAAAATAAAACACTATGAGTGACAACAACACTGACAATTTCAACTCTTCATGTGTACGTTTAAAGTGTGTGTTGCCTGAAAGGTGTTATGTTTTAACAGAGAGAAGAAAAAAGACGACATGCTCAAGGTAGAGAAGTTGTTGTGAGGTCTGAGGACCAACAGCTGGACCAGAGAGACGTCGTACCCTCAAATTCCTGCAAGTTTTCCGCTTCAGATGCTGCCACTACAGGAGCAGGATCCATCAGTTCCTCGGCTGCCTGGAGAGCAGGTTCTTCAGTCATGGAGGCTTCCACGGGGGCTTCCGAGATGGGGGCTTCTACAAGGGTTTCGGAGATGGAGGCTTCCACGGGGGCTTCGGAGATGGAGGCTTTCAAGGGGGCTTCGGAGACCAAGGCTTCCACGGGGGCTTCCGAGATGGAGGCTTCTACAAGGGTTTCGGAGATGGAGGCTTCCACAGGGGCTTCGGAGTTGGAGGCTTCTACAAGGGTTTCGGAGATGGACACTTCCACGGGGGCTTCCACAAGAACTTCAGAGATGGTGGCTTCCACAGGGGCTTCAGAGATGGAGGCTTCCACCGGGGCTTCAGAGATGGAGGCTTCCACAGGGGCTTCAGAGTCGGCGGCTTCCACCGGGGCTTCAGAGATGGAGGCTTCCACCGGGGCTTCAGAGATGGAGGCTTTCACCGGGGCTTCAGAGATGGCTTCTATGGAACTTGTAGTGTTGAGGTCTTCAGAATATTTTAGAGAAGCAACATCTGTATGGTCTTCAAGGACAGAAAGTTCTTCCTGGCCTCCACCTGTAGAGGCTTCTGCTCTTTGGTTATCCACAGCAGCATCAGGGGTCTTTGCTTCAGAAGTGGAGTGAGCAATGGAGGATGGAGTGGGTCTCGGGTGTTGAGGTGGAGTAGGTCTAATAGTATCTTCTGCAGTGTCAGAAATCGTGCGGACTTCATGAACCAAGTTTAGTCGTTGGCCTGGAGCGGCGGCAGTTGCTGAGCCTGAAGATGTTGGTTTGCCATCAGTGACTGGATTCACATCCGAGTCCAGCTCCTGAACTTTCTTCGCCTCAGGCCGACCTTTTTCACTGGACCCTTCATCATCGGAGTCTGAATCAGAGTCGCTGGATGAAGATGAGGATGATGATGAAGATGAAGAATCCTCATCTACTGGATCACTAGACACAGCTTTGATAAGACCTTGGTCCACCAGAGCGTCTCCCAGCACCTGAGTGATGGGATCGTCAGATTGTCTGTGGGGAAAGCAGACGGAGGTCTTGTTGGAGAGCAGAGTCGCTCTGAGGTCTGCAGCTGCTGAGAATGAGACAAGTGCTGACATCAGCTGTGAGGTCATAATGTTGTACCATCACCAAGATCAGCAGCAGAGGGCGCCGCAGAATCTGTGTCTAACTTGTTCACGAGTGACCCGCGTCACCTCTGGAGCAAACTAACTGTCCTCCACCAGAACCTAAAACCAGGTATTTCCTGGATTCAGGCCCACTCTCAATCACTCCTCCAGTCAGTCTTTTCTCTTACCTCACCATTATGACCAAGACCTGGTACCTGCAGAGGCTCCAAGACCCGACTTAGTAACCCTGGTAAGTTGGGTTAAGATTGTGTGAATGTTAGTGTTGATATGCTTTATTATCACCATGTTTTTTTCCACAATAAACAGCGGTCCCTAATGCCATTCACCTATCACGGCATCGCTGATTCGCAGATTCTTTTGTGTGTAATTTGGCATGTTTTTTTTCACAGCGTACAGTATGAACACCCATTGTGTTCGGCGTCCTTATTGGCTAAGGGAGAACTACATACGCGTTCGGCGTCCTGATAAGCTAAGGGAGTACAGAATGCGTTCGGCTGGCCAGATTTACATAAAAAACTACCCATAACTATGTTCTGCACTCTGAAAAGAAACACCTGCACCAAGGCCCCCAGAGGAAAAAGACGTTACAGCGGAGTGGTGCCAGGACAAAAAGTTACCAACAGAGGAACTGTGAAATATATGCGAGTTACTGGTAATCATTTATTATGCGTCAAACCTCGTAGATCGATTATTAAAATCAAATTTGTTAAAGATGTTTGGCCTTGAAAACAGGTTTTGATCTTTAAGTGCATTTAAATGAGAGAGAACTGTGAGAAAATGTGAATGCTTGTCTGACAAAAGTGTGTGGTTAGGGGTTTTACGGCTTTCATATATGTATAATAATTGTAAAAAATAAAGCTGATTACTACACGGATTTTGTCTATTGCCGGTTATTTTTAGAATGTATTCCCCGGCGATAAACGAGGGACCACTGTAATATCAATTAGGGGTGCAAATTATCGAGTAATTCATTAATCGATAGTCGTTATCCTGTCGATCGATGATCAATTACTTGATTACTTGAAGTGGCAATTTTCCTGAGAACCTGAATTTAGGTTAAATCAACTGTATAAGAAACATTAAATGCTAACTTATGATATAAATCCTTATGATATAAAGAAAAAATGCAAATAATATTCCTTAGTCAAAGATTTATTCTGGGCTCATTTTAGGGCTGGAAATAACATGTTGCTATCAAACATATTATGAATAGAAAATATCCAAACATTACACTCATCCGCGACATTGGAAACATTAATATCAATTCCGAAATATAAATATGGTTTCAGATGTGGACTATTAGCATCATTTACAAACCCCCCTTAAACTGGGAAACGTGACAATATCACAATAGGATTGGTAGACCAGGAATGGATTGTTGTAGCTCTACATACGCATCGTCCTAACACTGTGGTGATTGTAGGCTGAGAAGCACACCGCTTGTAGCATGGCTGAACGTGACATATTTGGGTGGTAATTCAACGAAGTTGTCGTACCTTAAAATACTTCAATGTACAAGAGCACTGTATTGATTAGACCAGTGGTTCTTAACCTTGTTGGAGGTACCGAACCCCACTAGTTTCATATGCGCATTCCCCGAACCCCCTTTAATGAAATATAAAATAGGATTTCTTGTATTCCCCGTCTCCATGCAGTTTCAAGAAGTGTTCCTTTAGTTTTGCCGGCAACTTGGCTTCGAAAATCATGCAGATAGGACGCTCACTACCATCACGTTCCGTGATACATGTGAATCCATGTTGCACATATTTGTCCGACCACTTTCTACTTTTGCCCAACATAGTTAGTACGGATTAAAATATTAACAAAGGAATAACACGACGTACTAGCACGACAGTCACACTAAATTCCCCTCAGCACTGATTAAACAAGCAGTGTAGCATGATCGTCTGTAGCCAGTGATGGCCAAGCGGGGTCTGTCATCACAAATTTACACGATAATTCGGGTGTCTCCGAACCTCCGCGGCAGAGGCTCTGCCGAACCCCTAGGGTTCGATCGAACCCAGGTTAAGAACCACTGGATTAGACAAATATTACATTTTTGTATCATATATATTTTATGGTTTATGTTTCTAATAAAGCATATCAAATAAATTATTTCGTGCTCACTGTCTGAACCACCAGGTCAAACCCGGCCCCCCAGGTCCATACCCAATTTTAACCCATCTGAATCCGTCCCTCACAGTTGGTTCAGTCACTCACTTCCATTGAAAAACTCCCAGGGCCAACCTGCCGAGAGCTGCGTTAAATTCAACATAGGGATCTGCTTAGTTTATTTACCTAAAGTTGAAATGTAAAAAGACACACAAAAATGCAGCGGAGAAGGTCTGGAAGACTTTCTCTTATAATCAGAGTTTCTGAAAATATTTCTAATACATAAAACGGTTAATTATTATTAGTCGTGAAAGAGAAAGAGTCATGCTGGATTTATAGTCGCTGATAAGTTTTCTGTCACGTTTCTCAATCATCATCAACTGACCACAGTGATCAACAAGATTTAAAGTTAGTTCATAAGGATTTAAGGTTATTATGAGTTGAGGCAGATAAAATAAACAATGATCCATCCTCGGGTAATAAAAAGTCCCTTTAAGTTATTGTCAAAGTTTGTTTTTAAAGCGTGGCTTGACAGGTAATTAAGGAGGGCACTGTAACCATATCCATTTGGAAATTTATGATACGATATTAATTCACGATTTCCTTGTATCACTATCTTTTTATGTAAGTATGCCTGATTTACATGCAGTTGTGTAGCAGTAAATGTAGAGAAGGCTTTGTCAAATTCCTCTCAGAGGAATTTGACAAATTGGTTCTGCAAATTGGTTCTGCAGTGGGTTCAACTTGAATTTCCCATTGTTTGTTAATTTATGTGTAACAGTTAAACAGTCATAGAAATCCTGCAAAGCTTAAGAAACAATGAAATCCTGCGCTAACTGGGGATGTGAGGATACAGTCGACTCAAGCGGCTTTTAAAGCTGATGTTTCAAAACAAATGAAAGAAGTTATGACTTCGTCCAAGAATCACTCTACCTGTGTTGATTCACACGGAAGTGTGACAGTGATACACACACACACACAGTCCACTTACTGGTCAGGACCGGGTTCTGCTTCTCGGCAGGTGCCGCATCTCCAGTTTTAGTGCAGAACGCTGCGACTGTACGAGTCCTGAGGATGGTCCACTGCTGCCCCTGAGGAAGACGTCAACAGTCACACAACTTGGTGGTTACTCGATGGACACACACAGACACTTTGACGTGTAGAGCAGCTCATGTAACTGAGGTGCTTCTCCAACACACATCAACAAATATTTGATTGTTTGTATTACGACTGTCTAACAGAGGAAAAGCAGCAGAATCTACAACCAGAAACTCTAGAAACTGTGGCTAAGCTACAATAACATTAGCCCCGGAGGTGACCTCTCTTGTCGGGTGAAAACGGGACGTTGACGTCAGTCGTCATGGCGGTAGCACCGTCTGAATCCGTCCCAAGATAGAAGGGCAGCGACATTCTCTCTGAGAAAATAACTGTCACAAATAACTTTTCCTAACACTTCTTGGTTACCTTGAGAGCGCCCAGTCTGCCAATACGCTGCAGAGAAGCCGCCATGTTGTTTCCGCGTTGACCGGAAAGTAGGAAGTGACGTAAGATGACGCGCCACATCAGATCACCGATTATCTTTATTTTTTGTGGCGTCGAACTGTGAATACAAGTTTTAAAACATGTTGAATTATGACAATACCGACTAGTATCAGCCGTTTAGAGATGTACCATTGTCACCATTTAAGATGAATAAACCTATAATAAAAGTGTTTATGTACATGTTTGTGTCCGAGAAAAGAGTAATTGAAGGTAATTCTGAGACCAGCAGGCAGGCAATTAGTGTTTGCTTTCCTACCGCCACACGATGGCGCTGCTGAGTTACTATAGGGACTGAAGGTAAGTAAGTAAGTAAATCATTTTTATTTGTATAGCGCTTTTCCAGACCAGAGGGTCACTTAAAACAGGGGTCTCCAAACATAGTGAGGGACACATAACTCCTAACTCTGATCAGATTGTAACAGAAAAACTGCCTAAAAATAATAATGTTTTGTTTTCCAGAGAGCCATACATGACCAAACAACCCTTTATTTTAAAATATTTTAGATCTTCAACATTGTAGGGCCAAAATTGTTGATATCTTTCAAACCTTCTTGGAGGGCAAAAAATGTAGGTAGGTAAGTAAGTAAGTAATATTTATTTACAACAATTGACTAATCTGTTCAGCCTCTGGGGCTCAGTTGGATCAAAAGAGCAGTAGAGCTGGATGTCATCAGCAAAAATGTGATAAGACGTAGTCTTTATTTTTATTAAGCTTCCTTGAAAATATATATTAACCCTGAAAATGGGTGGTCCTATATTTTTATCACGCACTATATATGAAGAAAAAAAACAAAATGCATTCAAACACCATTTAAACATGATAAATAAACTAGCAATTAAATTGATGTATTTATAATTTTAGGCTTTTATTTCCTTTTTTTTATTTACGTATTTATGATTTGGGTTTGAAATTAAAAAAAAAATCCTGAAGTGAGGAGGAACTCAAACTTATTGGTTCTACAAAGCAGGCCACTTTTCTCTTTTTAAGCATTTGATGAGTACATTTTAAATTATATTGTCATTATGTTTGAATGAAAGTTTGCACTTTCGGTTGAACTCTCCCCTGATTAGACATGTCGATGGTCTCATATTTCATCCAAACCGCATCAATAAATCTTCACAACAACAATAAAAAAAAATTGTATTACTTCTGTATAATGAATTAATCTACACAAGATCACAATCCAATCAGGGGTCTTTTTAAATATCAGCACTTTCTGCATACATAGTTGTAAATGTTTCATCTCCAAAAAGGAGGAGTGATGCTTTGTTTCAATGGTTGCCATAGTTAATGTTATAATCTGTTATTCATTGATGAACAAGCTTCATGTGTAGTAACTTTGACCAGGAGTTGATTAAAGTAACTGTATCCTGAAACTCTAGGTATGAGTTCAGAGTCAGTCCGAGAATTACAGTTCGAGAATACAGTACCTTTAAACCTGTCGAGGACAGAAGATACAGAAGATACCTGTCTTTTTAAGGTAAGTCCATGGATGTGATGGATATCTCTGATGAGGCTGGGCCAGCAGCGGATGAACAACCACAGAGCGAGTCAGCACAAGGAAGATAAAGAATCAGAATTAGACCAGCACCATTCTGACTCTTTTTGAGGGTCCATAACCGAACCTTTTCATTTGTACCGTTTTTGAGACTTAAAGAAGGGAAGTGAAGATTGTTCTTAGGGGAAGTCAACCAATCTACCTCGTGTTTGAGTATATACCGGCTAGTATGCTTCCCGACAGTAAAAGTTTCCTGGTAACAGTTTCAGAAACACCTGCACCATTGCAACTGCTATGACTCAGACATACATCAATACTTCTCATGACAGAAACATCCTTAACTTAGTCAACCAACTGCAGCTTCCAGGACTTTTGAGCTGGTCGACCGCAAACAAGTTCAGCTGGAATTTTTTATTTTTTTATTTCAGGATATGAAGACAAAGAACACAAAATGAAATGGTCAATCTGGAAAGAAATGAAAGACAATGAAGAACCTGCTAAGTCAGCAGTTTAAAAATTCTTCACAAGAGCATCTTAACGGACAAGGATTAGCACCAAACAAACCAGATTGGGCTCTGCTGCACTCTACCTATGTCAGGACAGAAACATACTTCTCACTGAGACGCTCGAACAGCTTCTGGTGGAGACTCATTTGGAGTTGACTGTAAGTCAGGGTCGACATCAATGGAGTCTGTCTCCTGCAAACCAGGTTCAGGGTCCTGTGAGAACAGAATGTTCTCACCACTCTCGGGCGACGACGTGACGACGAAATCGCTGGAGTGAAGCTTCATGTGTCGGTTCAGGTTTCCTCGGGCGGCGAAGCCCTTCTCGCACACCGGACAGCAGAAGGGTTTCTCCCCCGCGTGAGACCTCATGTGGTTCTTCAGGTGTTCCGCCTGAGTGAAGCCCTTCTTACACACAGAGCAGCAGAAGGGTTTCTCCCCCGTGTGGATCCTCATGTGGGTGTTCAGCCGCACCTGTTTGGTGAAGGTCTTGCCGCAGACCTGGCAGCTGAACAGGCTGGCACCAGTGTGGAGGTTCATGTGGTCGTTCAAGGTCGGCTTGTGCGAGAACACTTTCCCACACACTTTGCACTGGTATGGTTTCTCTCCAGTATGGTTCCTCATGTGCGTCTTCAGATGTCCAGACTGGTTGAAGCACATTCCACAAACGGAGCAGCTGTAGGGTTTCTCTCCGGTGTGGGTCCGGATGTGGATCTTAAGCTCTCCAGACTGAACAAAACACTTTCCGCACTCAGTGCAGCTAAAAGGTTTCTCGCCGGTGTGAATCCGCATGTGTGTCTTCAGGTAAACGGGTTTCGTGAAGATCTTGCCGCAGACGTCGCAGCTAAAGAGTTTCTCTCCAGTGTGCAGGTTCATGTGCTCCTTCAGGGTCTCTTTGTGAGCAAACACTTTATCACAGACGGGGCAACCAAAGGGTTTCTCAGTGGAGTGAGTCCGCATGTGAGCCTTCACCCTTGCCTGCTTGGTGAAGATCTTTCCGCAGACTTCACAGCTGAAGAGGTTCTGGCCCGTGTGCAGGTTCATGTGCTCCTTCAGCGACGCCTTGAAGGAGAAGCTCTTGTCGCACACTGTGCAGTAGAAACGTGAGGAGATCTTCTCAGAGACTTCCGGTCTTGACTGCCGACCCGACTCAGGCTGAACGCTCTCCCTCCAGTCCTCGCTGTCGTCTGTATCAGACTCGGACGGTAGCAAGTTCTCGGCAGGTTCTGTTTCAGTCTTAAAGTACGGATCGGAACGGGAGGGGGACGACTCAATCCCGTGGGTCTCAAGGGTCTCTTCAGCATCTTCAGTCTTCACGATGATCTTGAAAGGGAGATTTGCGATGTCCACCTCCTCCTCTTCTTCCTTCACACCAAGATATTCTGGTTCCTGCTGGTCCATGTCCGAGGTCCAGCCTGGTCCGCTCACCTGCAGGTGCATGTCTGCTGACACACAAAGAGTTCCTGTCATGTACAAGTATTTTGTGGTGGCACAGAAGCTTAGAATTCTTAATACGACCAACCAGAGTTCAAGAGGCAAAAAGGGAATTATTTTCTTTCATGTTCTGCACTTAAAAAGCTTCATGTGATTTTATTTTATTACTATTCATTTCTTATCTGTTAAAAATATGTTCTGTAGTTTTTTATTAAGATGACAGAAAGCAAAGAGGTCCTACCAGTGGCCCCCGATATGGTAAACAATGTGATGAGTACCTTACCTGCAAACCCGTCATGTGGTTTGGGGTCTAGGTCCAGACTGACCGTCTGTTCTTCTTCTTCCTCTTTGATCTGCCAAGATCCCGTCTGTTCCTCCTGACCCGAGCTCAGGTCCTGCTGCTGTCTGTCTGGAGGAACACATGGATATAAAGATTTTATTAAATATATTTTATTTTTTTTCCACTTCTGTACACATGTGTAGGATCATTAAAACATGATCCCTGATATATAAAAAACATCTTCGACATGATCACCAGTGCTTCAAAGCAACACGCAGGATCAGAACCAACACTCGTCTGCACTAGAACGAACTTGGATTGACACGTCTGGACTCTGACGTCATAAATGTTATGACCGTGAATGTGAAGCATCACCGATGCGTGACGTCAGGGCGCGTCCAAGAAGGGAAATATGCGTGCATGAAACGCTGCAACGGTGTGTGCGTGTGTGTGTGTGGCATGAAAACCGACGCTGACCTGCTCGCTTCATTTGCACCAGCTTCCGCCACTTCTCCTCTACGTCATAGTCGCAAACGCCGGGAAAACGTCGTCCATGCTAACCTGTCCCGTCCAACATCTGGTCTCACGAGAGACAAAAGAACCAAACAAACGGAAAAGCAGCGGGTGCGCGGCTCAGTCCGATGACGTCAAGGGTTATCTTCCGGTAAACATTCAAAATAAAAGACACGTATGATCAGACGCCTTGCATTTTTTGATTGTTTATTATCAATATTTTAACACTTTCTTCATCATGCTAGGCTAACATCCAGCACTACATTAATAAAAAAGAGTGAGTAGAAAAGAGTGATTTTTTATTTATTTTGGGTGAACTATCACTATAAGCTTCACTCACACCCTCCTTTCACTTAGGAGGCACACTCTAGACTCTCCCTTCAGTCTCTACTATCGTCAAGATTGGACACAGTTTGTTGTCGGTCTGATACTTTGACATTGCGTGTTGCTCTGCAGCTTTGCAGCAACCAGCCCTCGTGGTTGAAGGTTCTTGTTATTGCAAGGAAAGTTGGATGTCTGCAGAGACATGGAAAGATGCTCGATTCAGTTCTGCACCCCCCCATTGCTGTCAGGAGTCAGGACTGCTGAACATTTTTGCTCTGCATGATTTAAAGAAACAAAGAAAAATGTTTAGAAAGATCTGAACCTGGTGACTCTAACACACAAATTCACGTTTATACAAAAGTGTAAGTGAGAGAGGGAAGGTCCTGCCTTTAATCCTGTTCCCGGTAAACAGCGAGACTGAGACTTACCAGATCTTTTTCTGAAAAACATTTTGACTGTTTCTGTTTTTCATCTCTTTGAAGAGCAGCGAATGCGGATCTGCAGTGCTCCGGATCCTTCAGAGGTCTTTATCTGAGAGGAGATAAAGACCAGATTGCCTGAACACACCGCAAAGCCGTGGTCATCCCGCTGCAGCCTCACCACTTCTGGTTCAGTGTAAAACCCAGGAGAGATTTGGTCTGTGAATGTATTTTTAAATGACAGAAAACAGGAAAATGTTCACACTTGATTTAATATCAATGTTTGTTTGATGTTTAAACACAGTCCATTTGTGTAAGAGTGTCAGCTTGTGTTTGTGAGAGGCACTGTCTGCTCTGGAACACAATGAAAGCTAGTGTCTCCTGGATGGTCAGATGTTTAGATTGAGATGATACAGAAGTCTAAATCATCAATCGCTTATCAGCCAAGACATTATGACGACTTACTAAAATGACAATCAAGCAAATCTTTCTAAATAATTCCAAATCTTTCTGATCTTAGAGTCACATATGAAAGTGTAGAAAAAAAAGGCTGAATCTGAGTCATTCATACATTTATTTTCTTCACCACTGAATCCCTTATAGGGGTCAGGGGGGCTGGAGCCTATCCCAGATTTCACAGGGAGAGGCAGGGGACACCCTGGACACAGGGCACACAAAGATAGACAACCAGTCACACGTCCGAAGTAAATCCACGTAACACAGGGAGAACATACCGACTCCACACAGAGAGGGTACACGTTGGCTCCCTCCAGACCTGGAAACGAACCGGCAACCATCTTTCTGTGAGGTGAACACGCTAACCACTGTGCCACCATGCGCCCTTTGAGTCATCATCCGAGTGAGACTTGCTCTGGTGTGTGTTTTAAGCTCAAGTAGTCAAATCTTCCTCTGCAGTTCCAGAGCATCTGTGCCGATCACTGTGCTGCTTCATGTGACTGTTCAGGTTTGCCTTAACGTTAAAGCAGCGGCCACACACCGAGCAACAGAAGGGTTTCTCCCCAGTGTGCGTTCTCATGTGAGTCTTCAATCGTCCACTCTCAGCAAAAGATTTTGGACAGACGGAGCAGCAAAAGGGTTTCTCTCCTGTGTGATTCCTCATGTGGTTCCTCAGGTTTCCTCTCCCAGTGAAGCAGCGTCCGCAGACAGTGCAACTGTATGGTTTCTCACCTGTGTGCGTCCTCATGTGAGATACAAGCTGTTCAGATCGCAGGAAACATTTTTGACACTCAGTGCAGCTGAAGGGCTTCTCCTGGGTGTGGATCCTTGCGTGTCGGTTCAGCAGTGGGCGGCTAGTAAAACTTTTGTCACAATCCTCGCAGCTGAAGTGTTTTTCTCCAGTGTGGTGCTTCATGTGGTTCTTGAGGGTTCCTATGTGCGAGAAGATCTTGCTGCACACTGAGCAGGTGTAAGGTTTTTCCCCCGTGTGGGTTCGCATGTGGATCTTCAGGTGTCCCCCTCTGGTGAAGGACTTTCCACATTTAAGGCAGCTGAAGGGTTTCTCACCGGTGTGCCCTCTCAAATGGATCAGCATGTGACCCTTTCTTGTGAACCCGTTCCCACATATTGGGCAGCTAAAGGGTTTTTCTCCTGTGTGGCGCCTCATGTGGACTCTCAGGTTTCCCTTTTGTGTGAAGTTTTTCCCACAGATGGAGCAGGAGCAGTGCTGGTCTCCCTCACAGGTGCTCTGGTGCTTGATCAGCCTCCAGGTGTGTTTGAAAGTTTTTCCACAGGTGGAGCAGCAGGCGGGCCGTTCTGGACTCCCACCCTCCCAGCTGACAGTCGGAACCGACACACTCTGCCCGGCCTCTCTCCAATCCTCACTGTCCTCCGTGTCTGACCGGGAGACCAGCGAGCCCCGGTCAGAGTCAGAGGTCAAGTCTGACTCCGGGGCCGGTTCCGGTTTGACGCCATGAAGACTGGAAGACGGAGCTTCGTCGCTCTCCGTCTTCACAACGATGATGTTGAGAGGAAAACTGGAGACGTCGCTCTCTTCCTCTTCTTCCTTGATGTGAGCCGGCTCTTGTTCCAGAAGGTCCAGGGCAGAGCCCAAGGACGACTGGTCCTCCGACTGCTGGACATCTGAAAAGACACACAAGCCATGAAGAACAAGGAAGAGCCTCATAGATACAATTGAATAGAATAGGATGGATGGATGGATGGATTGATAGATGGATAGATAGATAGAATACGATATATCTCATGGCTTCACGATGTTGGCACTGATATTTGTTTGATATAATTATGAAATATTAACTTAAAAGGTGGTTTGAAAATAGAATTATGTTTTATGACGTGATCTATTATTGTTTTTAATAATTAAGAGCAAAAAAATGTCATCGCCACAGAGCTGCAGCTGAGTGTCTCTCTGGTGCCACCACGTGTTCGCAACCAGCTCTACAGCACGAGGAGCTAAAATGTTGTGTCGACGAGGAGTAGGTGAGTCAAAGTCACAAACCTGCTCGCTGCATCTCCTTTTCTATCTACCGACCTGATCGGTTCTCAAAACGCCGGAGTGGAACATTTGGATCGTTTTTCATCCAACACAAAGACACATCGCAGTCTGATCCACCATCTGACTTCCGGGGTCAAGCTGACACTCTATTTCCGTATCCGCTTCAGAGTAAAACTAACCAAAAATATTGAAGCGCGAGTAAACGACTCCACAAAATTCTCTGATTCAAGACAAGGATTAAGAGACGTCTGTCAACGCAAACAGTTCTCGTTAAAACACACGCCGCATTTATTTTGAAGAAACCCTGGAAACGGAAGCGAGCAAGACTGCAGTGGTTCCGGAATATTGGCGTCAACGCGAAGAGGATAAGGGACGTTTAATGGACTCCAGGAATGTATTATTTTGGTTGAAACACGCGGAACATGTTCGAAAACGCCACGTCACAAACAGGTGAGTCTCGACCTGCACGGCCAGATACACACGGCGAGAGCTACGTCATCAACGAGGTCACAGACGAGTCATTTAAATGAACATTTGGCCCCACGAACCCCTGGAACATTCCGAGTCACGTTTAAAGAATCAACAAAAAAACACTCTTTCAAACACACACACACAGCAGTTCCAGTGGCGACTGGTAAATCAAATTATAGGTATGACTATGACTTGTTCCTAAATTATTCATAAACGTGTTTGAGCCTCAACAACTCAATAACTCATTGACTCACAAGATAATAATCAATCTCAAAAGAATCTTCAGGACAGTAGCTTTAGTTTTCAGTGTCAAACATACCTGGAGAAATCGCCCCACAGACGCTAGTTTTTTGGGCACTTTTTTCCCAAACTTTTTAGATTTAAAAAGTTTTCGATTTTTCCCTATTATTGACAAATCAGGAAATCGAATTTTGGTATTTCTTTGCGATCAAACTTTGGTTTTGCTGAACATTTATATTTTTGATACGTCAATTTAGGTAGCACAAAATTCAATTTTTTTCTACTCACCTTAATGTCAACTGAGGGTTGAGATTATTTTCAGATAAATATTTATTTTTCAAATGATAGACAATTGACAGTCACGAATGGGGCTCACTTTTTCTCTTAAAAAAGACACACTTCAAAACATCCAAATACCTCACTGCTGTTCATCCGTTATGTCCCTGACAAGAGAAATCAAATTGACTTCTAAACAGCCGCTGATACAGCAGACGGTCCATCTTTCTCTCACCATCGTGTTTTTTTTGTGCCTGCAGACGTTCCACAAACTCAGGACCACGAGCAGGAATGCACAGAATCTGCTCGTGTCAAAGAGGAAGAGCAGGAAGTGGACATCACACAGCTTCCTTTCAACATCGTGACTGTGAAGGATGAGGAGGAAGAGGAGTGCGATGAAGATGAACCAGCCCGTGTACGGACACGTCTCTCCAGCTCCGACACCGATGACAGCGACTACTGGAACGAAGCGAGCCGGTCCGGCTCGGAGGGGAAACAGAAGAGCTTCAGCTGCTCCATCTGTGGGAAAATGTTCTCGCACCAGAGAACGTTGGACGACCATGTCAACCTCCACACGGGGGAGAAACTGTTCAGCTGTGACATATGTGGAAAAGTCATGACCCGACACACCCGGCTGCAGATCCACATGAGGACGCACACCGGAGAGAAACCCTATGTTTGCCCCGTGTGCGGGAAGGGCTTCACTGTGATGGGAAATCTGAAGATCCACACGAGGACCCACACCGGAGAGAAACCTTTCGAGTGCCACATATGCAAGAAGCGCTTCACTCACTCCAGAGATCTCAACGGTCACATGAGGAATCACACGGGAGAAAAACCTTTTTGCTGCTCACAGTGTGGGAAGTCGTTCACCGTCAGGGGAGCTTTGACAAAACACATGGTCACCCACAAGGGGGAAAAACCTTTCCAGTGTTCCGTGTGTGGGAAGAGTTTCTCTGTTAGCGGTAATCTGAAGGTTCATGCCAGAATCCACACCAAAGAGAAGGAACTGGATTGTGGAGTCTGTGGGAAAACTCTGAAAGGGAATCTGGAAAAACACATGAGAACACACACAGGAGAGAAACCGTACCGCTGCACCATCTGTGGGAAGTCACTGAAAGGTAATCTAGTGGAACATATGCGAACTCACACAGGTGAGAAACCCTTCTGCTGCACAGAGTGCGGAAAGTCCTTCACGGTCAGAGGATCCCTGAAGCTTCACATGAGGATTCACACAGGTGAGAAACCCTTTAGCTGTTCCGAGTGTGGCAAGCGGTTCACTCATAAGGGTGACTTGAAGATGCACCAGCGAACGCACACAGGAGAGAAACCGTTTGGCTGCACAGTTTGCGGAAACTTCTTTACTACAAAGGGGAGTCTGAAAAAACACTTGAATCAGCACGCAGCCGAGCAGTCTTCCACTTCCGCCAACATCTGACGCCAGAACCTCTCATCACTCACTGGGATGTATTGTCCTGGTAGATCCTGGGCCAGTCACAGTACCCTTGTGTTCTCATCCACAGCCGGTGATGTCATCAGCTGCATGTCTGCCCCACTAAATCTGTTTCAGAACCACAACAATAAAAACTATGATTTCATTGTGTCAGTTTAGTTTTTTTGTCTTTATTATTTATATGTTTGTGTTTGTGTCTTTATTAGTGTTTGTGTGTCTATAAAGTGTTTGTTTTCATGTCCTTTTTTTAGTGTTTGTCCTGTGTCCTATGAGCTTCTTCCTGTCCTGTGTCTGTAAATCGGTCGTGCATCTCTGGTAGTTGTGTGGCTATTTTGTGTTAAGTTCATATTGATAGCGTTTGTGTGAGAAAATGTTCACAGCAGCATAGCTACTTGCAATTGTCATATAGGATTATGACCATGTGAGTTCTGAAGTGTCATCAGACAATCCTGACCCAATCATCAAAGGTCAGTTGCTTCCTTAAACTGAACTCTTACAGTTGCCATCGTTTGTCAGACGACTTAGAGTCAGTTTGGTTTAGTTTTCTCATGCCTGAGCGGCACAGAAACGAAAATCACAAGACTCCTTGCAAGTTGGAACTGGACCAGATCCTGGACCCGGACACTGAGACCAACAAGTCTGCAGGACTTTCAGAAAGATCAGAGACAGACCCACCACATAAAAACTTTAATTAAAATTTGTAATTAATTCCAAACATCCACTTTATCATAATCACAACTGCCTGGTCCACATCTGAGTCATCCGGCCCAGAACACTTTCCTGGTCCAGATCATGATGCTGGACTTGAGCGCAGGAGCTTGAGAGTAAACTCAGAATCCTGCAGTTCACGGAGAGCTTGAGACCTCAGCCTGTAAGTCCGGGTTCTCTCCTGCCCGGGACCAGAACAACAGTCAGAACTGAAGTCACATTGGTTGTAGAACTTTTGTTATGACTGTGTTCCACTCGTGATCACACATGGAAGTGAGTCATGACGGTCTCTCTACACAGAGACAAAACAAACATGGTGAGGTTAGTGTCCACTAGGGGGCTCCCTGCACAATCACAGTCACTACCAAACTAGGTGGACTTTCTAATTTTGAAGTATTTCACTGCCATTTGAATACTGAATACTTGTCAATGATATTTTGGAAGCATTGAAGTATTCACAAAAAAATGAATTAATAATTTCTATATTGAAAGGTAAATTTTATGTTTATATTAAACAAACTTTTAAAATGATTGTTTTTTAAAGCGTAGAGTTTGATATTCTGATTCCAATCATTAAAGAACATTTTCGCAAAAAGTATTATTTTCGAATTTGTAGCCATTTCAATTCACTAATGTTGGCACTATTTTACGGACATAAGAAATATAGAATAAGGTATTTTGGAAAATGTGTGTGTGTGTATGTGTGTGTAAAGCAAATACTTATTGTAGAAATACTGTTTAAGTAATATAATTTGTTAAATTAAAAACTAATTCAACCTTTAAATATAGAAATTATTGAATTCAATTGGTTAAAAAAACGAATGAATTGCTTCAAAAAACTTTTTTTTTTTTAATTTTAATAAAAATAAAAAAGTAAAAATGTAAACGTTTAATTCAACCATTCAATATTCTAATGGAAATGATAAAATTCCAAACTATAGATACTGCTCTAAGTGTTTTTCATGACTGAACCACCTCGACAACGCCACCTAGTCGAAGCCACAAGCACAAGTGGAACACAGCCCCAGGTAACAACAGACGCGTCATACCGTTGGAGTTCTCCGAGACTTCCCAGTTCATGGACTTCTGCACCGCCTTCTTCCAGCGAGCAAAGCGGAACTCGCTCTCTGTGGAGAGACGGCGTGAGAACACAGAAACCTTTTAATTACCATCCACTACCTTCCAGGTTGATCTTCGGCTCATATTTCTCCGACTGCATTTTCGGAAGATCGCCGGGGCTCAGACTCCAGACGCCCACACCGTCAGCAGCCCCTGCCGCCATGGCCGCACCCAGAGCCGTCGACTCCGACATCATAGCTCGCACTGACAACAAGAAGTCCCTGTGAGGCCGGGACAGGCATGTGTTTGTTTGTGTGTGAGTGAGTGGGTCCTCACCGACTGACACTCCCAGGATATCTGCCTGGAGCTGCATCAACAACCTGTTGCGCGTCATTCCTCCATCAACCTGCAACTTGTCGAGAGGAACTCCACTGTCCTGGTTCATGGCCTCCAGGATCTACACACTCACACACAGTTAAATGATGCATGATAACACACACACACAAACAAACATAGAAACACAACTACAATGACACAGAAATGCCAACATCAGTGTCAGGCTCATACACACACATTCAGATACATAAACAAACACTCAGAAACACACCGTTCACACAAATACAGACTCTCAGAAACACACATACAGTAGATACACAAACACACACACACATTCAGATACATAAACAAACACTCAGAAACACACCGTTCACACAAATACAGACTCTCAGAAACACACATACAGTACATACACAAACACACACACACATTCAGATACATATACACTCACTCACACACAGTTTACACACTCAGACACAGATACAGACTCTCAGACACACACACACAAACACACACACACAATCAGAAACACGTATACACATTCATAAACTCATTCAGTTCACACACTCAGACACACACACAGACTCTCAGACATATTCACAAATACATACACACACACTCACACGCAAATACACACATGCAGACACACACAAAAATGCTGACCTAACAAACTCAGACATACACACCTACAAACACTCAGAAACATAGACACATATGCCTACATGCAAACACAGATAAATACACAACCACCCACACACACATACATATACACACACACTCAGGAACACACACATAAACAAATTCAGACAGACACACACAGACACACTTCTCTGGTCTGGAAGCAGACGGCCTCCAGGGCGGCGAAGGCGAGGTGGTTTTTGGTGGTGAACTGTGTGAGTCCACAGATGGTTCTGGAACACAGTTCAGGTCCATTAAAATAAAAACATTCTAATGTCACTGAAAGTTCTGCTGCTCACCCTCGAGCACTGGGCTCCCAGTAGGGGGCGTACAGGCCGGAGAACGCCGGGACAAAGTAGCAGCCGTAGGAGGATCCTACTGCCGCCGCCAGTGTCTCTGAGGAGATAAAGAACATTCAATATCTTCAACGTTTTAACATCACCTTCATCAGTACCGATCTCTGCAGACGACTGGATGATGCCCATGTTGTCCTTCAGCCAACGAACCACCGCGCCAGCAATTGCCACAGAGCCCTGGAGCAGGAGTTCAAAGGTCAGGGACTCTCTAACTGGAGCGTGAGAGGCTGGTCGGGTCTCACCTCAAGTGCGTAGTATGGCGGGGATTCTGGGCCCAGCTGGTAAGCCAGGGTGGTCAGCAGGCCGTGGCTGGACATCACCGGCTGTGAGACAGGTGGTGTTAACCTGTCGAGCATCTGTGAGGCAACTGGAAGGTTTTCCTACCTTCGTCCCGGTGTTCCTCAGCAAGAAGCAGCCGGTCCCGTACCTGTAAGGGAAGAGGACTCAGGTCAGACCCGCATCGAGAGGGATTAACAACGTTTATCTATCCATTTATGTCAGCGTGCTGCTGAATTATGACCTACGTGTTCTTGGCCTGACCCTCCTGGAAACACATCTGACCCACCAGAGCTGCCGACTGGTCGCCCAGACACTGTTGAGAGAGAGAACCTTTCTATACAGTTGCAGCTAGCATTAGCAACGCTAGCACTGATGTTAGCACTGTCTATGAAAGTTACGTTAGCGCTTAAGTTATGTAAGAACTAGCTATAGTAGCACTTAAAGTAGGTTAGCACTAGCTATTTTAGCGCTTATGTTAGCTTATTACTAGCCATGTTAACACTTATGTTAGGTTAGTACTATGTAAGCACTTACATTATGTTAGCAATAGCTATGTTAGCACTTCAAATACGTTAGAAAATTTGCTACGATTGCACTTACGTTATGTTAGAACTAGCAATGCTAGAAATTAAGTTAGGTTAGCACTGGCTATGAAAGTTAGGTTAGCACTTAACATACAAGCTATGTTAACACTTAAGTTAGGTTAGTACTATGTCAGCACTTACATTGTGTTAGCAATAGCTATATTAGCGCTTCAACTATATAAGAAAATTTGCTATGATAGCACAAGTTTTGTTAGAAATAGCTATGCTATACATTAAGTTAGGTAAACACTTAAGTTATGTAAGAACTAGCTATGGTAGCACTTAAAGTAGGTTAGGACTAGCTATGTTAGCACTTATGTTAGCTTATTATTAGCTATGTTAACTCTTAAGTTACCTTAGTTCTAGGTTAGTATTAGTTAGGACTTATGTTTTTTTAGCAATAGCTATGTTAGCACTTCAACTATATTAGAAACTTTGCTACGCTAGCACTTAAGTTATGTTAGAACTAGCTATGCTAGCAATTAAGTTAGGTTAGCACTTGCTATGTTGCTATGAAAAATGTAAGATAAGCACTATCTTAGCACTTTGGTTATATTAGCGCCTCAGCTATGATATGACTTAAACTATGTTAGAACTCTTGCTCTGTTAGCAACTCAGCTACGTTATCACTCTAACAGTCAACACCAGTGTCAGGATCAATAACCTAATCCACAAGAGTCTCACCCCTGAGATTGGAACTCCTGCCATAGGACCACAACTCTGCAAGAAGACACTTCAGTCAGAGACACACAAACACCTTTACTTATACAGTAACACACAACAGACAAACACACAACAGAGTAACAAACACACATACACACTTACAATCCGGCCGTAGATCTCTGAGGAGCTCCTGACTTTAGGTAAAATTTTCATTGGCACGTCAAAGAACCTGAGAGTAAGAAAAGCATTAGTGTGTTATTGTAACTGGGTTTGTGTACGTCTATTTGTAACTGGCTGTGTGTTGGTATTGATTTGTAGCTGTGTGTATGTTTTTTTGTAACGGTGTGTATGCTTGTTTGTATCTTTGTGTATGTTTGTTTGTAACTGTGTGTATGCTTGTTTGTATCTTTGTGTATGTTTTGTTGTAACTGTGTGTATGCTTGTTTGTATCTTTGTGTATGTTTGTTTGTAACTGTGTGTATGCTTGTTTGTATCTTTGTGTATGTTTGTTTGTAACTGTGTGTATGCTTGTTTGTATCTTTGTTTGTAACTGTGTGTATGCTTGTTTGTATCTTTGTGTATGTTTGTTTGTAACTGTGTGTATGCTTGTTTGTATCTTTGTGTATTGTTTGTTTGTCACTGTGTGTATGTTTGTTTGTAACTTTGTGTATGTTTGTTTGTAACTGTGTGTATGTTTGTTTGTAACTGTGTGCATGCTTGTTTGTAACTTTGTGTATGTGTGTTTGTAACTGTGTGTTTGTAACTGTGTTTGTGCTTGTTTGTAACTTTGTGTATGTGTGTTCGTTACTGTGTTCATGTGCGTTTTAAACTGTGCATCTGTTTGTAACTTTGTGTATGTGTGTAATTGTGTTTGTAACCGTGTGTGTGTTTATAACTAGTTGTGTTTGTGGTTGTCACTGTGTTAATGTTTTTAACTTTGTTTATGTGTGTTTGTAACTGGGTGTTGGTTATGTGTTCATGACTGTATGCATGTGTGTTAATAACTATGTGTTAGAAACTTTGTGTTTTTTGTAACTTTGTAATCTGTGTTTCTGTGTGTGTGCTTGTTCCTGTGTGTTTTAACTAGGCGAGTGTGTTTTAACAATGCGAGTGTGTTTGCAACTGAATGTGTTTTGTAACTCTTTGTTTGTTTTATGATTTTGTGTGTGTAAGTAAGTGTGTACCTGCACAGCTCGGGGTCCCAGGTCCTCGAGTGAATGTTGAACAACATAGTACGACTTGCGTTGGTCACATCAGTGCAGTGAGTTCCTCCGTCTCTACCACCGGTCAGACACTGTGTGGGTCAGAACCGTGGGTCTATGTTGACTGTTTACATGGTCTAGGATAGTTCTTACCCAGATGATCCAGGAGTCCACCGTTCCAAACATGGCCCGCTCACTCTGAACGGCCTCTCGGACCTCAGCCACGTTGTCCAGCAGCCACCGAAGCTTCACGGCGCTGAAGTAGGTGCTGATGGGGAGACCAGTCTGGTTCTGGGGAACAAACAAGTCCCAACATTGTTCACCGTCTTCATATGGTTCTAACCTAGTTAATGGCTGTAGACTCACTCTGAAATGGTTCTTGTTCCTGCCTGGGGTCTTGTTGATGAGTCGCTCCACAGTGGATTGGGTCCGAAGGTCAAGCCAGACTGTGGGGACACAAGTCAGAACCTTAAGAACTTTGCAAAGTTACAGAAAAGTAGTGTAATTCTAAAGTCTTCACCGATCGCGTTGTAGAGCGGCTCCCCGGTCTCTCTGTCCCAGACCACCGTGGTCTCCCTCTGGTTGGTCACGCCCACCGCTGCATGAATGTCAAGTTATCTACCAGAACAAGTCCAATCCCAGGTTCCCCTTTATATCGCTAACCTTTGATACGGGAGAGGTCCACATGGAGCTGCTCGAGCCTCTCGCATGAAGCCTGTATGCACTCGTACACCGACTGAAGAATCTCTCGTGGGTCTTCCTCCACCCAGCTGCACGAAGAGAACACACTAACTCACTCCTTCTCACAGGGACTCACCCATCCTCACACCGACTTAACCATCCTCACTCCAACTTACCCCTTCTCACGTTGACTCACCCATCTTCACAATCAATCCTCACACTCACTCACCCTTTTCACACTCACTCACCCCTCTTTACACAAAATCACCCATGCTCACATTGACTTAACCTCCTCACATTGACTTAACCTCCTCACATTGACTTAACCTCCTCACATTTACTTAACCTCCTCACATTGACTTAACCTCCTCACATTGACTGACACTGACTCACCCTTCCTTCAAACAAACTCATTGTCCTTACACTCACTCACCCCTGTTCCCATTGACTCACCCTCTTCACAACAACTCATCCTCCTCACACTGACTTAGATATCCTCAGACTAACTTACCCATCCTCAGACTGACTTACCCATCCTCACACTAACTTACCCATCCTCAGACTAACTTACCCATCCTCACACTAACTTACCCATCCTCAGACTGACTTACCCATCCTCACACTAACTTACCCATCCTCAGACTGACTTACCCATCCTCACACTAACTTACCCATCCTCAGACTGACTTACCCATCCTCACACTAACTTACCCATCCTCAGACTGACTTCCCATCCTCACACTAACTTACCCATCCTCAGACTGATTTACCCATCCTCACACTAACTTACCCATCCTCAGACTGACTTACCCATCCTCACACTAACTTACCCATCCTCAGACTGACTTACCCATCCTCACACTAACTTACCCATCCTCAGACTGACTTACCCATCCTCACACTAACTCACCCATCCTCACATTAACTAAATCATCCTCACATTAACTCACCCATCCTCACACTAAAATACCTCTCTTCATACGCATTCTCATGACACTAACTTACCCATCCTCACACTGACTCACCCATCCTCACACTGACTCACCCATCCTCACACTGACTCACCCTTCCTTGGGGAACCTCTGCTGTACTTCAACCTGATGTTTACAGACCAGTTCTGCATTTTTCGCATTAAAAACCTGAAAAGGATCCCGAAAGAAAAAGTCCAAATAAGAGTGTTTTTGTAATTTAATGGCCAAAATCTGCTGCACATTAAGAAAACACACAAACAGCTGGTGGAGACAAGGGCGTCTACGTGTCTTCCACCATAATACCACAGGAGATTTCGTGGTGTACGTTTATGGTGAAGCCTCACTCAAGTCAACTGTTTTTGGTTAAAGTTTAACTTTTTTTTTACTCCCCGGCTCAAAGGTTACGACCCTATACACAGACTCAAAGGTCACACTGTCAAGTATAGAGAAGACTGGAGTGACTTCAAGACCCACACCTGCACGCCCCACCTCCTTCACCCTAGGGGTCCACCCTATCAGTCAACCGATGGTAAAAAAAAAAGCGTAAAAGTTGAATAGTTCTGTACATGCTGAACGATCGGTCCATTTGTGACGCGACAACTGCTTGACAGAAGTAGAAGTAGAGGGAGTAGACCTCTAATACTTCTTTTTTTCCTTCTTCAGTTTTTCAAGACTGTAAGTAGTAACTCACCAGGAACCTTGTGGAGCTCGTACCCTGGTCGATCGCGGCAATAAGGGGGTCCATGAGAAAGGG
Organism: Callionymus lyra; assembly: GCF_982586985.1. Lineage (NCBI taxonomy): Eukaryota > Metazoa > Chordata > Actinopteri > Syngnathiformes > Callionymidae > Callionymus > Callionymus lyra. The sequence continues at coordinate 17,694,714 of NC_141829.1, forward strand.
TGAGAAAGGGTGAGAAAGGGTGAGAAAGGGCGAGTGAGGTGAGCGGCGGCAGAGGTGACAGCAGTCCGCCACGTTTGACGCTCTTTCTGCGGGGGGGGGGCGTGGTCGACCACTGTGGCATGCGCCTCGGACCACAACACAGGCTCTGATTGGTCCAATGTTGTAGGCGTCAACATTATGGGAGCCAATCAGACGAGGTTTGAAACTTACAGTCTTAAAATTTCACGTTTTGAGTTTCATAATTCATGTGTTGTCTGCCACTTTAATCATATCCACACATCAAGTCTAAAAACACACTTTTGTTTTTAAATGTAATTGAAGAAAAAAACTTGAAAATCCACTCTAACAATTTAAATTACTAGTGGAAATGTTTTTGCTTTATCGTGATGATTAAAGAATATAATGATAAAACAGAAGAACACAAGCGAAAGTTCCAACTCCCACTGAGATAGATTTCCCGGATGTATTTAAATAAGATATTTTTTTCATTTCCATTACTCTGATTTAATGTTGGCTGTCAGTGTTTAGCAGAAGAAGTCATGATACATTTTCTTTTAAATAGAATGAACGAAAGGTACACGTACCACGATCGCTATTGCCATGCAGATTTTGGAAGAACACACTGGATCCAGAAAAAAACCCTCTTTCTTTTTGAAACACAAATAAATACAGGAAATGGACATTCAAAATAAATAAATCATCAAGATATACTAAAAATACAATTACAATACTCAGGATTTATATGTAAATTCTATTTTTCGACTAAAGTAAACATGAAAATGAAATGCATGAAATATAGGATTTGCCACTGTGTCTTTGCAATGGTGAATAAAATCACTATCTTTAAAGTATATACTTTATTGAATATTGTTTTGATTGTTTAAGCGCTTTGTGACCCTGGTCTGGAAAAGCGCTTTATAAATAAAAATTACTTACTTACTTACTATCTCCTCAAAACACACACTGATTTGAAGCAATTCTGAAACTTTGAGATATAATTTAACACACAGACCACTCAAAATGTGAAGCTGAATTTCATTCACTTTTTTGTTGATGGGACACTTTACCTTGTTGGTTCTTATGTAGTGTATAATATAAAATATTCTGGGGAAAAAAAGAATTTCTCTCACAACGCGACCCGTAACCATGACAACGAATTGAATTAAAAAATCTTAGACTGTTAAACTATTTCTTTTCACAGTCAATGTATTTCATCTCTTTCATCCATAAAGTAAATGTTTCTAAATGATCACCGCTACGTTGACAGAATTACGACCTCTAGTGGTTGGTCCAGGTCTACAGGACTTCACTGTGGTTCTGCTCCGGAGGGTTTAGGTCTGATCTCCGTCTTGTTCTCTGACGCACTCTCTTTGGTCCGTCCGGTCTCGCTCTGGGCCCGGTTCTGTTTTTCTTTATCCAGTGCTTTCTCCATCTCCGTGTAGTAATCCAGAGCCTTCCTGACCGGGCTGATGATGTGTTGCTGTGGAGGACAACAGGGTCAGCCACAACGACGGATCACAGGAGGCCTAACGGGCCGGACCTCTAGGCAGGGGAAGAGGTTAGCAAGCTCAACGAAGAGTGGCATGAGCACGAATCTGATGAAGCCGGTCTGAGACGAGGGCTTCGTGATCTTGTCCCGGTCCATGAACGGGGTCACTGGAAGACCTTCCAGCTTCTCCATGTCGCTCTGGGAGAACAAAGGAAACATTTTTCCTGGAAGTTCTGATAGATGGACTTGGTCAAGGGTTGGTCAGCTCCAGTCTGGTATTCTCAGGTGTAGAGGTCTTGTGGTCAGGTACGGTTCTGGTTTACATTATCACACAGGATCTGGTAAAGATCTTGTACCTGGTTATAGAACTCCTGCAGGAGACAGTCCAGCCATGGTTCTGCCACTTCCATGGGCCGGGCCTCGTTGGAGATGTCGCTGACTTTGATGACAATCATCATCAGCTGCGGACACAACTGCCGCATCAGACCCGGACTTTGACAGAGAAGACAGAATGGACCCTTTTCTCACCACGTCAGTTTGGTCTCTGCTGCTGAAGTCAAATGCAGGGAGGAGGGACTTGAACTTGTTGAGGATCTCATTGTGTCGCGTCATATCCGTGGCCAAGATGCACCTGCGGGTACACAAGAGGTGTTATGAGACAGAACCGGGCAAGGGGGATTCCTCGCAGAACCGTCACGGACTTGATGATTCCTTCTCTGATGCGTTTGTACTGATCCGTAGTCACGTTCCTGAAGATGTTGTTCTCCGTCTACAGCTCACACAAACACACTGAGTAAACATTATGACCTTCCAGGACCAACTGACTCAAGACCCCCTGTCTAGGACTTGAGAATTCAAAATGTGTCACCTGCTCCAGGATCTGGAAAGCCACCGCACAGTGGTGGTTCTCCAATGGCGAGATGTCGTTATAGCGGAGAGCCAGTTCTGTCCGGGCGTTGATCTGAAGACACAACAGTTTCGAACATGTGATATGTTGCAATACTTTAGGTATGTATTTGCATGTTTATTGTAAATAAATAATTAAATTATTTTATTTTAAAGACACTTTAATGAAATTCAAACCATAAAAGAAATATGATTTAAAATAAAATATAATTGAAAGGTAAAAATAATACATTTTATTTGAATGAGCATTTCTGGGCCCTCAAGGTCACAGTACATATACATTGTATACACACAAAACACGTCAACACATTTCTACTACCTTATCTAAGCTAATAAGTTCAATGTGGCTCAGACATTATTTTTCAAGATGATTGACAGTCCTGACTGCTCAGGGTACGAACATGCTAACACTGTGTGTATAACTGTTTCCAAACCAACGTGTCCAGGTGTGCGGTCCATACCTGGTAGGCGTTGTTGTATCCGGTATGGTCAAGGTCGTGGCAGACAGCAGAGGTCAGCATGACCAGCAGGTCAATGGGGTCCATCTTGCTTCTCAGGTCAGTCAACCAGATCAGCCCGTACATCTGTAGGAGGAAGTACCTTAAATGTCTACACCACCAAGTCTCTGTTGCATTAAGTCAGATAACGTGTTTGGAATTGCTGCAGTCAGTTCTGTGAAGAGGCCAGAATGAGGTCAACGCTGACTTACCATCTGGGTAACGCAGAAACAGTGCTTGAAGTTGTGGAATGGGATGTTGTTGTATAGCCTGTAGACCTCGAAGAGGAAGTGCTGCAGCACCTCTGGCTCGATGTTGAAGGTGGAGACGAAGTCCAGGTCCGTGTACATGACCTGCAGCAGCACCATGATCTCTGCATCTTCCCACTGCCTGCAGAGATGTGGAGAGGTACTGAGGTACCACAGGGAGGTCTGGACGGACTGGACCACCTTCTTACACTAGTACACCTCAGGGTGCACCTTGTACTCAGCACTAAATAAGTGTCATCAGAATACCCTATGGTTATATTGAACTTTTTAATGTTGAAACTTTGAATGAACTTATTGAAATTTCATTCTATATTGAAATGTTTATTTTCATAAATCTAATTGAATAATAAAAAATGTAATATTTTCAAAATATTTTTAATACATAGAGTGCTATATTCTAATATGAATAACTGAAAAATAAATGTTCTTCATTCATCATTTTTAATTTCCTAGATTTTCGATTAAATATAAAAATTGTAAAAGTTGGTATAATAGTGCGACACAAATATTGAATTTAAATTTTTTTTTGATTTATTGGAATTAGAATATACAAACCATAGTTTAAAATGTAATTATTTTTTTGTTGGTTTAATGCTTGAAACAAAATTAAAAATGAAAAGAATCAAAGACAAAGTTTCAACATTTGAAATGTTAAATTCAACCATCAAGTATTATGACATACTTCTATGTCTCGCTCGACCAGAAAAATACGAGGGTTGTTTCTGCATTGCTTGTTATTTTGTTGTAATTGTGTAATTTTTTGAAACTATTGTCAGTGTTGCTGTGAGCTGGAGAAACAATCTCCCATCTAACTAATGTTTTTTCACTTCTAAACTGGTGATGTTTCTTTACTCTTTGGAAAATGTATGATTCAAATCCAGTTTCTAGTTTGAGTAATTTGTTACTCATGTTGTGTAGAACCTGCTGCAACGATCCAGTTTTTTTTTTTTTTCACAACCATGCATGAAGACCTCTCTGTGTCCGTCGCCTTGGTGACGGTTTTGTTTGTGTTGTTTGTCTGTAGCACCTGAGGAAGCTTCATGCTTATTCATCAGCTCTTTCATCCTGCTGAGGATGCAGGGTAGAGGGGGGGGGGAGGGCACTCACCAGTTGTCAAAGGTGGGGGTCTTCAGGTACTGCCTCACCTCTTCAGAGACCTCCAGGGAACTGTGGACAACAGCAGACCATCAGAACCTGCTGTTAATAACCAGGACAGGAGAATCATACTTGCCTCATCTGGACGAACTTCTCTCGCACATGCTCGCACTCCTCTCTGGTCTTGCGGAGCGTCCTCTTGAGGTAGAACGGCGATGGCTTGTGAGTTCCTTCTGTCAGATCCTTAAACAGTCCCAGCCAGCTCAGGTGCTCCACACTCTGGATGAGGAACAACCAGGAATCATACTCACGCACTCCAGCACACGAACATCACTCCTACCTCTAGCTTCTTGCGGAAAGCCTCCACCTGCTTCTTCATCTCGTAGACCACGGCCGGAGTCTCGCTGGATTCTGCCAGGATCTTCTTCTCCAGACTCTGCAGTCTGATTCACACAGAGTCAAGCTCTGAGTCTCTCACCGTCGTCACGTCTTTTTACCTCTTCTCCATGGATGACAGGTCGAAACCCAGAGCGCCGGCCAGCTCCACACCTGAAAGCCGAGCAGGAGATATTAAGGATGAGACCAGTCCTTTTGTGACGTCTCCGTGTTGGTACCTAGAGGCTCGCTGTTGCAGTCGGAGGCCACGACCTCCAGTTGGTAGCACGACTCCGGAGAGTTGGGCTCTAGTCCTGGAGAGATGTTGGTGATGTTTCCTCGAGGGTTATAGAGTTTCAGGATGTCGTGAGGTCCGGCCTCTGCGGCGCAGCGGAACAGATCTGCGGGGTGTCCACCAAGAGTGTCATACTAGTGTCCACCACAGAATCATGCTATTGTCCACTACAATGCCAAACTAATGTCCACCACAGTGTCGTACTAGTATCCACAACAGTATCAAACTAGTTTCTACAACAGTGTCAAACTAGTTTCCACCACAGTACCAAACTAGTGTCTACTACAGTGTCATACTAGCGTTCACCACAGTGTCAAACTAGTGTCCACCACAGTACCAAACTACTGTCCACTACAGTGCCAAAATGTGTCTACCACAGTGTCATACTAGTATCCACAACAGTACCAAAATAATGTCCACCATGTCAAACTAGTGTCCACCACAGTACCAAACTACTGTCCACAACAGTGCCAAACTAGTGTCTACCACAGTGTCATACTAGTATCCACAACAGTATCAAACTAGTTTCCACAACAGTACCAAAATAGTGTCTACAGTGCCATACTAGTGTCTACCACTGTGTGAAACTAGTGTCCACCACAGTGTCATACTAGTGTCCACAAGAGCATCACACTAGTGTCTACCACAGTGTCATACTAGTGTTCACCACTGTGTGAAACTAGTGTCCACCACAGTGTCATACTAGTGTCCACAAGAGCATCACACTAGTGTCTACCACAGTGTCATACTAGTGTTCACCACTGTGTGAAACTAGTGTCCACCACAGTGTTATACTAGTATCCACAACAGTATCAAACTAGTTTCTACAACAGTGTCAAAATAGTGTCCACCACAATGTCAAACGTTTCTCCACCACAGTGTCAAAATAGTGTCCACCACAATGTCAAACGTTTCTCCACAACAGTATCAAACTAGTTTCTACAACAGTGTCAAACTAGTGTCCATCAAATCGTCAAACTTGTGCCCACCAGTGTTATACTAGCGTCTACCACAGTATAAACATTTGTCCACCACAGTGTTATACTAGTGCCATACTAGTTTCCACAACCATGTCATACCAGTGTCCACCATAGTATTATACCGGTTTCCATAACAGTGTCATACCAGCGTCCACCACAGTACCAAACTAGTTTCCACAACAGTGTCATACTAGTGGAAACCACAGAAAACTTTAAATTAAAATACAATTGTTAGATCAGAATGGAAATTTGGATTTAAACTTTGCTTCGATTCTATACTTGCACCACTAAAAACACAACAAAACACATTCAAGTGTCTGTTATATGAACAAAGCAGTAAGACTGTCGGCTGCACCTGCTGTGGCGTGTGACGCATCCCTTTGTGCTTAAAACAATTCTACAACCTTTAACTACACATACTCACACACAGACACAAACTTTATTTTCATACCCGTACATTGATACACAGTCATACAAACACACTTATACACAGACTCACACAAACACAATAAGTACACAAACCTTTGACGTCCTGAGGAGGACAGTCCAGAGGGAACTCTGCTCGCTCTGGTCGACCACTCACTGTGAAGAAGATTATTTTTGTTTCCATCTTGTCCAAGTGAAGATGTGAGTATGGTGAGATGACTGAAGTGTAGAAGCGTCCTCCTCGCTCGCTCCCCCCCTCATTCTCAACCCTCCCTACACCCTCCCTCCTCTACTCTCCTCCCCCCTCACTCCCCACATCATTGTGAACATTATCTTCACCATCATAAGTATCATAACAATTGTTATCTTCATCATTATTTTCATCATTATCTTCATCATCCTAACCATCATCGTTATCATTTTCATCCTTATCTTCATCATTCTAACCATCATCATTATCATTTTCATCCTTATCTTCATCATCATAACCATCATCAGTATCATAGCAACTGTTATATCTACTGATGGTTCCACGACCAGAGGAGAGAAATCCTTTCAGGCTGTTGCTCCTGAACTTTGGAACGATCTTCCTCTCTCTTTGCGCTTGATGGATCTACTGACTCCTTCAAGAAACATCTTAAGACGTTTTTATTTGTTCAGGCTTTTCCTTGATTTTCTGGAACTCCTGTTGTGTTATCAGTTTTATCTTGACCTTTAAAGTATATAATTATTGAATATTGTTTTGATTGTTTAAGCGCTTTGTGACCCTGGTCTGGAAAAACGCTATACAAATAAAAAGTACTTACTTACTTACATACTTACTTATCTTCATCATCGTTATCATCTTCATCATCATGGTAATTTCCATAATTATCCTCATGATCATAACCATCATCAACCCAGCTGGGGTTTAGTTATTTTTCGTCCAGCAAATTGGGCTTTTACATCTGTTTGTAAACTTCATACACAAGTATTACAGAATACAAACACGAAAGCCATTAATAGATTCAGACTTCACGGAAACTGAGTGTATCAGTCTGTTTCTGTCTCGACCCTCCTTCATCCAACAATTTTTTTTTTAATTTCGTTACTAGTTTAGTTAGTAGAGAAAGGTTTATCGTATGCAAATAATACAAATGCATGTTTCGTTTTAGTTTATTATTTATTATTCTGTTTTTATTTGTAAATCTTCCGCACCAGCAGGGGGCGGTGTTGCTGCGTCTTTCATTGCGTCACTTCCGTCTTCCTCCTCCTGCTGCTCGCCACATGGTAGTGTGTGGAACGGAGCTGCGTGCTTTTCTGTCGGAAACCTGAACTAGAGGAAACATGACGGAGGAAAAGGCCACCGAGCTGCTGGCGCTGGACCCAGCGCAAGAGAGCGAGTTCAAGGATAAAGTGAAGGAGGTGAAAAAGAAGAAGAAAAAGCGGCCTACTAAGACTAAGGTGAGAGTCTCGTGGTTGGCAAATGTTGTAAAAATGGTCGTTTTTTTGGTCACTATCTCTCTATAACTTCTACACTTTCTTTCCATCAGGGGAAGGCGTTCACACCCGGGGTCCTGTATTTGGGTCACTTACCGGTCGGACTGTTCGAGCCTCAGCTCAAGGCGTACTTCGAACAGTTCGGGAAGGTGGAGAAGCTGCGACTGTCGAGGAGCAAAAAGGTGACGAAGTAGTTGAATAAAAAAAATAAACTTAATCTAGATCTAAGGTTGAGCGTATTCATAATATCCGTAAAGTGGACACCAACACGTGGTGTAGTTGTCGCAAAACCTCGGGGGTCGGGTCGTGTTTTTCCTTTATAGCTCTGTCAAATACATAGTCTGAACATCTGTTTACCACAAACTATCATAACAGTTGTATCTCCTGAGTAAAATAAATATTATTTTTTAAATATGTGCAAAATGCCTAAACAAATAGAAAAAATTGCCTATTTTTGTAATTTTTAATCATCCCATTCCTCAAAATATTGTATGTTTATTATGGCTGAATAAAAATAGAATTCCTTATCAAAAGGAGTATAAAGCATTTGTTTATTTGATGGGGACGAAATGTTATTGAAGAACATCTTTCACAATTGAGGATATTAATATGCCAAAATATAGCAACAACCCTAGGCAAGTAAACAACACTATGTGGACAGAAGCATAGAAAACAGAAAAATTAACAACTGCACAGTATGTGTACAAACTACCGATGGGGAAAAGTTTGGTTTTCCTTCGTATTGTTTAATGCATCCGTAACAAAATTACTCTTTGATTATAACCTCAAAATTATCATGCATGGGTTTTATAACCCCGTCCCTCCTGGCTTAAAACAATTGTAGGTTGTTGGGGATGAATAGAATAGGTGGAAGATCTCTGCTGGAAAGATAAGCAAACTTTAAACTTAAAGCATGGTCACTCTAGTATAACATGTATATTTGTGCACAGTAAACTTTGTTCTTGTTCTTTTATTTTTATGAATAATTGCTGTATTCCTATGGCTAATTGGGAAAAAAAACCAATTTCCCTAAGGGATCAATAAAGTTCTACCTAAATGTTAGTGTAATGTTCAATATAATGCATCTGTTTCGGGTGTAAACGGGTCTTTGAGTTGGTTGCAAGTGTCATTGATTCCTCTTGTGTAAATTCCTGGTCTGAGACTTGCCTGGAGTAGGTCTAATGGCCCACACTTATGTACAGGGTCACAAAGCGCTTAAACAATCCAAAAATACCCAATAAAATAAATACTTAAAAGGTCAAGATAACACGAGACAAACACAAGTCTCAGAAGATAAAGGAAAAGCCTGCACAAATAAAATGTCTTCAGATGTTTCTTGAAGGAGTCATCAAGTGCAGAGCGCTCTATAAATACTAATTAATTACTTGCTCGCTCGCTCACAGTCTGTGGTTGTGATTCTGTGTTTCTGCAGACAGGGGGCAGTAAAGGTTACGGTTTCATCCAGTTTGAGTGCGAGGAAGTGGCAGAGATCGTGGCTGAGACCATGAACAACTACCTGATGGGAGAGAGACTCATCCAGTGTGAGTATCAAACTGTATTTGTCTGGACAGACATGAACATGTGGGCTCAGACTGAAAATGTCCTTTGACCCTTCACTGGTCTTGGGTCAGACAACTGAGCCTAAAGTACTACCGTGCATTTATAGCTATTGGCTGCTGTTGTAGCAGACTGATCAAACCCTTGCACACACAAATTCTCAAACGCATACTATTTGCCACACTTTTTCACGTTGTAAAAATAAAATCTCTCGATTTCTGGATGGAGACTGTAAACAATATTTGCTCTGCAGGTCATTTGATCCCAAAAGAGAAGGTGCATGAGAGGATGTTCGTGGGAGCAGTGAGACCGTTCAGAAAGCCAACCAAAAAATCAGTCTTAATCTACAACAATGTCCGGTCGGAGGAGCAGGTTTCCAAAATGACCAGCAAGCTACTGGGCAAAGAGAGGACGCTCCGGAAAAAACTGTTGGCCAAAGGCATTGAGTACGACTTCCCTGGATTTGTGAGTTCACATCCGGTTTCTTTCCCTAGTTTAAAAATCATTGTCCACTAACTACATTCTGTTCCCCTCCAGTCGGCTCAGCCTCGTCCAAAGAAGTCGTCGGATGTTCTGAACGCGTCCACGTGTAGCGACGTAAGTGACCCGACCGTTCTTGGTTTTGAATCATCTCTGGTACACATTATAGGTGAAAATAAATATTAATGTATTTAATAGCGTATCGATATTGAACAAAACTATCAATTAAAAAATGTAATTTTTTAGCATTTTTTGTTTTATGGTTTATATTTCTATAAAGTATTTTACAATTATTTCAAATAAACTTTTTAAAAACAGTCACCAAGTGAAGACTCGGGTCAAGAGGATACAGTCAACTCCAGGAAATATTCTTGCTTCAAAACATTTAAAGGCAGTTACGACCTCGGCAAGAGTCATGCGGTCGTTAAATTCTGCAACACCAGAATCGAGTACTGTGACAGTACTAGAAATATAGCTGTGTTTGTGTAGTGTTAAAGTATATCATTGTTTTCCCTGTATCATGATGCATATGGTTTCACCATGTTCTTGCAAAAACAACCCTCTACATGACAATGTGATGGATGTCGACTTGGGAGCCAGAAAGTGAAACATGTTTATAAGCTGACTAAAACAGTATTGACCTCGGGCCGAGTCTTATGTAAAAGCACTGTTTAAATTTGTCACTGCACACAAACGGCTGATTCACTATGCAAGAAAACATTGACATGAACGGGTTGTCTTTGTTGAACTACACTGACGTGTTTGTGGTTGTACAAGAGCAGATTCCTGTTCCCTCTTCCTACAACTCAATACATTCATGGCAAACAATCTATAAAGTAATTAAAAAATGCATTCCTTCATTACTGAACAAAGTTTTGAAACTTTCTGCTGTTTTAATAGCTTTAACGTTATCGTATCACTTAAGCGTAGTAAAAATAAACTTTTGAAAAAACTTCTGGAGTATTTGATATCCTAAAGGTTAGGGGTGTGTATGCTGTACATGGACTACCATACGATATATTGTCATACTGTAGGAATACAAATTTATTATATGTAGTATTGTCTGTGAACTCGAATTTACAGACCGCATGCCTCTTGATGAGGTTGTAACTGCCATTATTTGTTTTAAAACCAAAATATGTCCGAACATCTTTAAAGGCTGTTGGAGTTGAATGCATCCTCTCGTCCTCAGTCATCGCTGGAATCTCACTTGATTAAAATTTCCTTTAGCTGCGAATAACATGACTGCAAACTGGAAGGCAGATGTTTAATTGCAACAGAAAAATGATATAAATATTACCATGTTTATTAATTCTATACACAATTTATTCAAATGTTCACCATAAAATAATTACAATAAAAATGTAAATGTATTTTTAAAACTCGTTTGAGGCGTGTCGATTGTAATGTTATGGTGGTGTATGATGCACATGTGACTCATGGTTTCTGCTCTACAGGATGTAACGCCCGCCTGCACCCCGTCACTGCTGGCGAGGAGGAAATCCACAGCCGCTGATAACAACACCGACGACGACGAGGTCATCATTAAGATGCCTCCAGTGGAGGACCTGGCTTCTTCATCTGCGGAGGAGGACAATGAAGACCACCTGGAGGAAAGCAAAGACAACATGGAGGAAGAATGAAGAGGATGCCTAGTCGTGAATCTTATCTTGCCGATCATGTTGATCTGAACTTTATTCCTGTCAAAACATGATGGGGACACGAGCAGAACTTTACGTAATTGATGCTGCCGAAGACGGTCCCAGGGAGGTCAAGGTGGTTGTCTTTGGAAATAAACATTTGTTGATGTTGTTGTTCCGCCCGGTAAAGCTGCTGTGATTGTGACTTGTGAGGAGCACGTCATGTTCAAAATGATGTGTCTTTTAAATAAATGTTCAACTCTATAAACCGAGAGATTTCTGAGAAACAAAAACAAGTCTTCAAGTGTCTTTATTTTCGTCTCGTCCTTGCGTAATCCACCCGCCGGATGGCAGTAGCCGTCTGTGTTGTTTGCACCCCTGACGTCACCCTGAACTGCCAGCGTCATTGCTCGGTGCGCATGCGCGCGACGGCCCCCATTCTTGTCCCGCAGGCAGCAGCAGTCCGGGCGGAGAGATCTTACAGAGATTCGGGGCCGCGACTCCAGCAGGCCTCACACACCCGGACATCCAAGCACCACTCACCCGGAGCTGAGGGTGTAACAGCAGCAGAGTCTAGCGGGACATGGTAGGTACGGAACCCGGATGTGGGGTTGAATTCCTGCACCGTTTTTGTGTCTTGTTTTCTTCGCCGGCTGCTGCTATATAGCTGACGCTCTCACTGACGGGCTAATGCCTCACGCCAGACACACACACACCCGGCTTTTTACCGGCTCACCGAACCCACACGCTGGCAGGTGCGAAGCCTCACCCTTGAATTCACCTCACCCGTTTTTTTTTGTCCCAAAGGTGGAGCTGTGTGTGTGTGTTTGTGTGGAGCTAGCTCAAGCTAACGTTGCACAAAAGGGGCAGTGAGTGTGTGTGCGTCATGTAAACAGAGCAGCTCAGGGGCCCAGAAGAGCCTCACAAATGTCCAACACTTGTTACAGTTTTTATTCATTTTTTTACAAACGGAACCAGAACACGCTACACAATGCAACATCTTGATGATGGGATCTATTGATCACCACTGCCACCAGAGAGTGTGTGTGTGTGTGTGTCATTTATTGTGTCACTGGACACAACTAACTTTTCAACATCAACTTGTTCCAGGTGTTCTGCTGTCATTTGTGTTGACGTCGTTATGCGTTCGTTTTCCTCCACAGCTGCAGGTTTAACTCCCGGTGTGTTGTTCGGCTGCAGGGCTCTGCCGGTCAGACCCCCAGGACAACACCCTGTGATACGTCCGTTTGCACACATGCTGCACCGCCGCTGACCCCTTGACCTGGTGGACCCGCCCCCCCCCACCCCCATCCCGTCGCTCCGGATTACACGTGAAGGTCTCGCCCGCCGAAAAACCTCTAGAGGACAGAGACGGTCCTCTCTAGGGCGGGATGATGGAGCCCAACATGGAGGCCTGTCTGACCCAGGTGCTGCAGAAGGACCTGGGTCGGCGGCTGCAGGTGGGTCAGGAGATCATAGACTACATCCTGGACAAGGACAAGTCCCAGGACCTGGAGCAGGACCAGACGAACCTGGACAAGATGGTGGACGGCATCGCCTGCTCGTGGGTCAACTCCAGCAACTTTAAGGTGTGTGTACATGAGTGTGTGTTTGAGGATTTATGTGTGTTGACAAAAGTAGATGAGAGGGTTCTAGTCCCGACTTGGACCAGGAGCGTCTGAGTCTGCTCTGTGTAGCTCCGGGTCTTTGTTGGACATCTCTGTTTGCACTTGTTAGATCAAAAGAGGAATTCCAGCCACAGTGTGCGCTGTTGAGCAAGGCAGCGTATCCTCCTGCAGGCCGAGACTCGCCAGGTCTCTGCTCGTGGAATCTTTTGTCTACTAGATCTGGCTCTCCCCGGTCTCCCCCGTCTCCCCCTCTGTCTTCCCTGTGTGGACTGGACTCTGGGTCAACGTCCTGGTCTGCCCACAAAGAGAGGGCATGCTGTGGATCCCCCGTCTTTCTCCTTCTCTTCACATTGGATCACCTGTCTCTCTCTTTCTGTCCTAATGGATTCACCTGTCTCTCTTTTTCTGTCCTCATTGGATCACCTGTCTCTCTCTTTCTCTCCTCGTTGGATCACCTGTCTCTCTCTTTCTCTCCTCATTGGTTTACCTGTCTCTCTCTTTCTCTCATCATTGGATCACCTGTCTCTCTCTTTCTCTCATCATTGGATCACCTGTCTCTCTCCATCCACATTGCATCACATGTCTCTCCCTGCACAGTTGATCACCTGTCTCTTTCTTTTCTGTGGATCACCTGTCTCTCTCCTTTCACAGTTGATCACCTGTCTCTCTTTACTGTGGATCACCTGTCTCTCTCCCTCCACAGTTGATCACCTGTCTCTCTCTTTTCTGTGGATCACCTGTCTCTCTCCTTCCACATTGCATCACATGTCTACTCCGTCTCTCCTCATTGGATCACCTGTCTCTCTCTTTCCTCTCTGTGGATCCCCTGTCTCTTTGTCTCCACTTGGGATCCCCTGTCTCTTTGGGTCTTTGTCACATGTGTCATTGAAACGACGTTGACATGAGGTTTAAATTAAGACCGGGGTCTAATTGAAACGGTTCTATCAGCTCACGTCTTCATCTTTTCACGTCTTCATTATCGTCAGGGAGCTGCTGATGTGCGCCATTATGGCCGGAGTGTATGTGGACAGATGAGACGAGCTCTGACATCCACCTGAGGCTCTGAGCAGATCCAGATGGTTGAAAGAGGATGTAGACTGGGAGCCACTGCCAAGTGGGAGGAGAACACATGCAGACCCAGGTGGCCGCAATACATCTCGCTCTTACCTGGGAACATTTAAACTAGTTCAAAGTGAAAAGGGACACACATCTGGTCCGTCTCATGTCTATAAATGTTAGAACAGTCTGCCGCCCTCCTGCTGTTTTTAGTTCTGTGCCCCTGGCTAGCCGGCTCATGAGCTGCCCAGCTCATGTCATGGTGTCTTGTGCTTCCTGTCTGCTGCTCCCTCTCTTCCTCCAGGACAGCCAGCGCTCGTGTCTTCACAGCTGATGTTCCAGCAACATAATCTGTGTGGAAACACTTGGATCTTTGATTCTGCCAACAGAGACGTGTCATTTCTGTCCTCTGTGCTTCAGTCTCACTCTTCAACATCTTTTACTCTATGTGTCTCACTCATGACACTCGTCTGCTTCTCTCTCCTTCATATGTCTCACATATGTCACTCTTCTATATGTCTCACTTACGTCACTCTTCTATACGTCTCACTTACGTCACTCTTCTATATGTCTTACATATGTCACTCTTTTATATGTCTCACCTATGTCACTCTTCTGTATGTCTTACATATGTCACGCCTCTATATGTCTCACATATGTCACTCTTCTGTATGTCTCACATATGTCACTCTTCTATGTCTCACTTATGTCACTCTTCTTTATGTCTTACATATGTCACTCTTCTGTATGTCTCACCTATGTCACTCTTCTGTATGTCTTACATATGTCACGCCTCTATATGTCTCACCTATGTCACTCTTCTGTATGTCTTACATATGTCACGCCTCTATATGTCTCACATATGTCACTCTTCTGTATGTCTCACTTACGTCACTCTTCTATATGTCTTACATATGTCACTCTTTTATATGTCTCACCTATGTCACTCTTCTATATGTCTTGCATATGTCACGCCTCTATATGTCTCACATATGTCACTCTTCTGTATGTCTCACATATGTCACTCTTCTATACGTCTCATATGTCACTCTTCTTTATGTCTCACATATGTCACTCTTCTATGTCTCACTTATGTCACTCTTCTATATTTCTCACATATGTCACTCTTCCGCATCTCTATATGTCTCACTCATATCACTCTACTACATTTCTCTCGTCTCCATATGTCTCACTCATGTCACTCTTCCATATTTGTCTCGTCTCCATGTCTCACTCATATCACTCTTCTACATTTCTCTCGTCTCCATATGTCTCACTCATGTCACTCTTCCACATTTCTCTCGCCTAAATATGTCTCACTCATGTCACTTTTCCACATTTCTCTTGCCTCCATATGTCTCACTCATATCACTCTACTACATTTCTCTCGACTCCATATGTCTCACTCATATCACTCTTCCACATTTCTCTCGCTTCCATATGTCTCACTCATGTCACTTGTCCACTTCTCTCTCTCCTTCATATGTCTCACTTACATCACTCATTCTATATGTCTCACTTACGACACTCTTCTATATGTCTCACTTACGACACTCTTCTATATGTCTCACTTACGACACTCTTCTATATGTCTCACTTACGACACTCTTCTATATGTCTCACTTATGTCACTCTTCTATATGTCTCACTTACATCACTCATTCTATATGTCTCACTTACGACACTCTTCTATATGTCTCACTTACGACACTCTTCTATATGTCTCACTTACGACACTCTTCTATATGTCTCACTTACGACACTCTTCTATATGTCTCACTTATGTCACTCTTCCACTTCTCTCTCTCTTCCATATGTATCAATCTCCAGATCTCTTTCTCCTCCATGCGTTTTACTTTTGTCACTGGTCCGCTTCTCTCTCTCCTTCATATGTCATACTTATGTCACTTTTTTATATGCTTCACATATGTCACTCTTCCACTTCTTTATCTCTTCCATATGTATCCCTCATATCACTCATCCACATCGCATTCTCCTTAATATTTCATACTTATGTCACTCTTACACATTTCTCTCTCCTTCATATGGCTCACTAATGTCACTCTTCTATATGTTACACTCATATCACTCTTCCACTTCTCTATATTTTCCATATGTATCACTCTTATCACTCTTCCACATCTCTTTCTCCTCCATATGTCTCACTCATGTCACTCTTCCACATCTATTTCTCCTCCATATTTCTCACTCATGTCAGTCTTTCACTTCTCTCTCCTTCGTATATCTCACTTATGTCACTCTTCTATATTTCTCACTCATATCACTCTTTCACAAATCCCTCTTTACCACACATCTAACTCATGTCACGTCTCACTCGTGTCCCTGTTCCACATCTCTCTCCATTTGTCTCGCTCATATCACTCTTCCACAATGTCTGATATAGTAAACTCTTCAAAATCTCCCTCTCCTCTGTCTGTCTCATCGATCTCACTTCAGATGTCTCACTAATGTCACTCTTCTACAGTATATGTCTCTCTCCTTCATATTTCTCGCTCATCTCTCGTCCCAGTTGTGGTCAGAAACTCGTCCACTCGCTCGTGTTCTCTAACCAGAGATGGAAAGATGGCGTCCGTCACTGCAGCATGAAACGCTGATGTTGCTGTTTTAATGACTGAACCAGTGGCGTACAGATGGTGTTGTATATCAAAACCACAAGTCTATATAAGGATTTTAAAACAAGTGTTGGCTCATTAGGGACTGAAGCTGTGAACAACTCCACCTGTTATACTCACCTGTGACACTTGAGATGATGATGAAGCGGCTCACTGTGAACCAAATACAACAGTGCTGTTGTGAGGAATTCTTGCGACAACATGGTCGTCGTAAAGAGGTCATTTAACTGCTGTCAACCTTTGATACTGACGGTGATGCAATCGGAGAACAAAGAGTGGAATGTTGCATGCGCAGTAAACATGACGCTCATTATTGGAAGGCGGTCACGTGACCACTCACTCCCCGGACCCTCAGGCTGGGTCACTGGTGTCCAGTGTGGAAAGAATGGCAACTCATTACTTCAGAAAATGGTTGCCTTGACTAGATCTGATTCAATTACAAAGACACTAAATGAAGTGAATAAATAAATAAATGAAATACTGATCATTTTTCACTATTTATACTATTACTTTCTTTATGTACTTTCCCAAACTGTCACTACCTACATCATTTGAATAACATAACATTGTTAATGATCACTGCAAGAAGTCAGGAAATGTTTAAATGAACAAAATGTATTCAAATGCACAAATTTGATATATTATCTGCTGTTCCTCTCAACAACCCTCTCAGTAATGGTGACTTGAAGTGCTCTCATAATGCTTTGCCGCCCAGCCAACCAATTACTTTTAAGTTATTGGATTCAGAGAAAGAATTTGAGCTACAGTATTGTCACGACCAATGAGGGGTCACTTAATAGAGCTGTATGCAGAAAGGCATCATGGGAGTTATATAACATTTTACTAAACATCAGAAATATTCTTAATTTAAGTTAGTTTGGATGTTTTTGAATAATAATCAAGTGAAGCTGTGACATCAGCAGCAGGATGGACTCAAAACAAGTTGACTGTAAGGATGTTGTGACCCACCCTGTGTGTGAACATACTACTACACAACACGGTCTTTCCCTCATCCATCCACTCCTGTGTGACGACACACCCTAAAAAGGAAGGTCATACTCAGGTGTGAGTTTGCTGTCACACCTTCCTGTCACATTCACACACTGCTCATGAGTGTGTGACCTCTCACACTGACCCTCCTGTCCCACCTTGTGGCGGAGGAACGGCTTAAAATGTGTTATATCATCACAACCATGTTGGATCAGAATCAAAGGAGGTAAAAAATCCCAACATGCACTGCAGGAGGACACAGAGACCTCGAATATTAGAGTTTTTATATAATCAATACATTTTTATTCAGAATTACAATCATAAAACTTATATTGACATTTCTTTGTGGTGGTAAAAAAATGAATACAAATGAAACAAAATACATTAAATTTAACTAAACAATATTCATGATCCAGACATCTGACAGGTATAATAGTGACTGAATGGAAATAGAAATTAAGACCAGACTTTAACACAATTATCTTAAATTAAATCCCATATTTATCCAAATCATACAAGAAATTGTCTTGCAAAAGAACATTTTCTTAAACTTATAAGGTATTCTTTTGCAGCAAGGTAGGGGTTTCATGGCATTATTTAGGGACAACATATACAAATGAAAACCAAAATGGAAGAGAACGTTGTCATCTCCACAGCCCTGATGTTCAGTTACGGTTGGATGATCCAGCGAGAACAGGAAATACAGAGAGGGATTCTTGAAACTGTTTTTTGTTGGTTTAGAACAGAAGAATCAGAATCAGAATCAGAAAACCTTTATTAGTCCCGTGAGGGGAAATTCGGTTTAACAACAGCAAGAGAAATAAAAACACCCAGAAATAAAAACGAGAAAGAAAATCTAAATGGAATAAAAGATAAATCTGCGCTATATAATATATACACAATAATATTTACATAAATAACAAGAGGTGCAGTTAAATAGTTATCTTGGTGTGTTCTTGTTCAGACACGTTTATTGCCAGTGTTGTAAACACAACATAGGATTTTATGTGGTGACAGGAAACATTTTTCTCATAACAACAATGGATGAAAGCATTAATGTTGTTGTTAGCTTAGCATCTCTAGCATTGATGTTTATCTAGTTAATAATACATTTTATTCACAAGTTGATGTATTCTCTAAAATAAATGACAGTATAATGCTGAATACCATTAGTTAAAATAGAGAAGTAACTAGGATTTAAAGAGCATCTTTTGGACTGGGGAGGAAACAGGAAGTCGTGTCATCACAGTGAGGTGGATGTAGTACTCCTTCTGTCCTGTAGGAGGCAGTTTATGGTAATAAATGTTTTAGTCTTTAACAGTGTAGTGGAGGTTCCAAAAATTGCACCGGCACTGGAGCGGGTCGGAACCCGGCCCAGGTGGTGCTGAGTGTTGCTCTGGTATTAGCAGGGCTGCTCTCGCTATACGCTCATTGAGCCGCTCGCTCACCCCGAGACAAGGACGGTTGACCCGGGGAGTGTGAGCAGCCTGGTGTCGGTGTGAGGGGAGCCGCTCCTCACTCATGGTGACGCCGCGCGGCCACTCGGCGTGACGTCATCCCTGACTCCTGCATGTGTCAATCACTGAGGTAGTAGTGAACGCGCGAGTCGTAAACCTTCCCATTCACAAGCAGAGACCTCGAAATGAGATGTACCCAAAATGCACCGCGAGAAGATGAGCTGCCGGATCGCGCGTGCGCTGTATGGCGCCATCTCCCGACCAACTGAGATATTACTTTCAAGGAATATTTTTCTTTCTCTTTAGGTAGAACTTTATTGATCCATCAGGAGGTCTCCTTCTGGAAATTGTTTAAGACTTTTATATTTTTACATGTTTAAAAAAAATAAGAACAATAAATGAATGTTGAACATTTTATTTCAATCATAGGCTTTAATAAAATCTTTTCGCTAGGTGGCGCTGCTGGGTCTGGACCTGCTGTCAGCTCTGGTGACCCGTCTGCAGGAGAGGTTCAGGACTCAGGTGGGAACAGGTGAGACTAAAGACGGCATGTTTGTCCGAATGTTGCTTAATAAATAATATTAATTAAATTTATATTATTATTTTCCGTACCATCCTTATCCTCTAAGGTGATGACACAGTGTTACTGACAAACTCACAATAACACATATAAACAAACATACACATGCAAACATGCACTAACTCACTATAACACATATAAACAAACATACACATGCAGATGCATGCGAACACACATGGACACATGCAAACATGCACAAACTCACAATAACACATATAAACACAGACATACACATGCAAACATATACAAACCCCCAAATCACATGCAAACACACAAACTCACACAGACTCATGTAAACACACACAGACACATGCAAACACACATAGACAGATGCAAACATGCACAAACTCAAAATCACACATAAAGATACTGTACTGTTTTGAGTATTGTTTTGATTGTTAAAGCGCTTTGTGACCCTGGTCTCGAAAAGCGCTATATAAATATATATTACTTACTTACTTACATGCAAACATATAAAAACCCAAACAATCACATGCAAACCTGCACAAACACACACAGAAACATATAAACACTAACAATCTCATACAGGAACATGCAAACACACACAAACTCCCACAGACTCATGCAAGTACCAAAAAACCCACACAAACTCCCACACAAACACTCGCCACATATACTGTAGACACAAACAAAGACACACAGGAACATGCAAACACACACAAACTCACGCAAACAGTCTGTTATTTACAGTAGTTGAAAGTGTGTTGCTCAGGTAGTTATTTTTCTGAACGTTGTGTTTGCTTTCAACTCTGACTGTCCTGGTCTCCCCAGTTCTGCCGAGTCTTATCGACCGGCTCGGCGACGCCAAAGACCAGGTGAGGGAGCAGGACCAGGCTCTGCTGATGAAGATAATGGAGCAGGCGACCACGCCACAGGTAAGCCAGAAGCCCAGAACCTCGACTCATAGATCACATGATGAGTTGAGTCATCGTGTGGTGTTGCAGTACATGTGGGACCGGATGCTCGGAGGCTTCAAGCACAAGAACAACCGGACCAGAGAGGGAGTGTGTTTGTGTCTCGTGGCCACGCTCAACACGTGAGTCTCTACTGCTGGCTCTGGTGTTTGTGTTTGTCTTGCTTAAATGTCTCCTCCTGCAGATACGGAGCTCAGGGTCTCACCCTCAGCAAGATCGTCCCCCACATCTGCAACCTCCTGGGGGACCCCACCAGCCAGGTACGCACGCATGCACTCGCACACCCACAGACACTCTAGGTCTGAGTCTCACCTGTCTGCTGGTCCTCAGGTGAGAGACGGTGCCATGAGTTGCCTGGTAGAGATCTACCGACACGTGGGCGAGCGGGTCAGACTAGACCTCACCAAGAAAGGTCTGCCCCAGTCCAGGTGAGTGCAGACGACTGGGTCCTGGTGGGTCCCCAATGGTAGGACTTTTAAATCAATCTTTATTCGCAGGTTGAACGTGATCTTCGCCAAGTTTGATGAAGTCCAGCGGTCCGGAAATATGGTCCCGTCTGGTTCTGGTGAGTACAATACGTACCGCGATACTGGGGCAAAAATATGATATATTGTGGTACTGAAGGAACAAGGAAATATTTGGAGTATTGCTCCAATACTTCACTCTAACTCTTCTTCTAAGTTCTTTCTTTTTTTAAATACTAAACTATATCCAAACATCCGCTTTAAAAGTTGCTGGAGTCAACTGTATCCTCTCATCCTCAGTCATCGCCGGGATCTCGCTGGATTTCATTGTTCCTTTAGCTGCGGTGGACTTAATAACTACTTAATAAATCTAGCTCTAACACAAAAATAAACTGTATATAAATATAAATATATGATAATTGTAAATAAATAATTTCAAAATATATTGTATACACACTTTATTGAAATATAAACCATAAAATAACTATGATAAAAATACATGGCCAAAAAAGAAGAGAACTTAAAAAAAAAATCAAATAATTAATGTTAATATTAATTATGATATCTTTAAAGTTGGTCAATATCTTATTGTTTACAAAAATATCTCAATATATGACTGATATTTTCTTACAGTAAGTGTTGGTCTGTGTGTGTGTGTGTGTGTGTGTGTGTGTGTGTGTGTGTGTGTGTGTGTGTGGGGGTGTGTGTGTGTGTGTGTGTGTGTGTGTGTGTGTGTGTGTGTGTGGGTGTGTGTGTGTGTGTGTGTGTGTGTGTGTGTGTGTGTGTGTCAGCTGAGCTTTGTTGTCACACAGACAGGACCTCATTTGAAATTTCTGCTTCACCTCCTCTGTCAGTGAAGATGACTCACACCATGACTGTGTGTGTGTGTTGTTGGTTTGTTGCTAATTGTTGTGAGTCGGTCATAGATGAACACTGGAACATGAACCCGGTGTTACAGTGAGACACAGGCGAGATCATGAGTTGTTGTTTTTTTTTTTGCACCCAAATGTGCGGCGACGACTGTCAGAAGAATGTTGGGATTGTGTGTCGCTGAAATACCAGGGAGAGATGGAGCAGGGGGGGAGGAGGAGGGAGGAGGGCACAGGGGAGGGAGCAAAACAAAGCAGCCATTTCTCTCTGTGAGGTCAGCGCAGAGAGTCAGCTGAGCCGCTCGGCGACCGCAGCAGCCCTGCAGAACCACGGCCCCGGTAAGACCCACTTCTTGGTTCTGATCGACAGACTTTAAGGGGAGCTCACCGCGTCTCAGGGAGGGAGGGGTTGGTTACCATGGCGATACTTTGTCAACAGACGAAGTGGTTGGAGTGAACCTTTGGAGCTGTCAGATCTCCGTCAGCAGCGTCCTGGTTCTGTCGGTTCTGTTGATCTTATCGGGCTTAAATTGACAATTCAAATCTCTTAGTTTTGGGACCGTGCCATGACTGATTTAAACATCCTAGTCCATCGCACCCGGTTCAGCAGGGGATCAGCACCTCCGATTCTGAGCTCACGCGATGAAGTGGCGACGTCTCGTAGGGACACGTTTGTGGGCGGTGTGACCTCTAGAGCTGTCAGTTCCAGAAGGTTTTTAAAAAAAACAAATTCAAATTAAAATGAAAGATGTTCACTGGTGGTTATACCTCAACTGAGTTTAATAAGGTGCATATAAGGTGCCATGCTTGTCAACAGCAATCTCGCTAACGCTGACCTGAACAGCTCCCTTAATGCTTTGCCGCCCAGCAAACCGATCACAGCTGTCGATCAATTTTGACATAGCCACGTGGACTTATCATTTAAATACATTATTGTAGTGTACAATTAGTCGTCACTAAATAGAGCGGCGTGTAGAAAAGGCATCATGGGAGTTCAATGTTTTGTTGGCACCATAAGTATGGTGCGTACTGTAATTACAGTAGTGGCTGCCACGGTGATGACATTTGTTTGCTTTGTGCAAGTCACCTGTTTGTGACAGAGTGACTAAAGTCAAGGTGTTTTGCTTCTCTTAACTGCTGGTGTAAATGCATGTAGCTGAAAAGAGAGATAATTGTAGTTTTGCGTCTGAACTTCCTTTGTTTGTTTATAGTCAACATTTGTTTGCTTTCAGTGTATACAAGTATACATATTTAAAAATAAATCAATTTGGGGTAACATGACATTATTGTTGCTCTAACTTTACAAAACAGTAAATGGAAGTAATTTTATAAAATAGTAAAAGGAAGTAACTTTACAAAATAGTAAGCAGAATTAATTTTATTTTACAAAATAGTAAACGGAAGTAACTTTACAAAATAGTAAACTTTATTAACTTTACAAAATAAGTAAATGGAAGTAATTATACAAAAAGTCAACTTTAGTAAATTTACAAATCGATTATTTTGTTCTTTTGATCTTTAAGGAAGAGGCCGGATAATATAAGGTAAAATATTTGACTACATTGATTAATTCACTTCTTCATTAATGAATGATTGAAACATCCTGACGAACTTATTCATTAAAAAAACTAAAAACCAAAACATGAATCGATCTAAGATTTAACAAACAAACATTCTCGTGCAGATAAGAACTACGACGATGAAGATTCTGTGGACGGCTGTCGCTCTTCCTCTTCTTCTTCCAAGGCACCTCTCAGTGCGAGAAGAACCGTGATGAGTTCAGTACGAAGACCCAGTGCGGCCACCGCCGCCGCCAAGGCCTCAGGTATAGCACCGGTCCAGAAGCGTGTTTGTGCCGCGACAGAACCTGCTGTTCAATAAACATGTCGACTGCAGGTAAAGAAGCCGGCGCTGGCGCCCTTGATGAAGAAGACTTCATCAAATCCTTCGAGGATGTTCCCTCCGTGCAGGTCTGTGAAGGCAGGTCCAGTTTTCTTTGGGTAGGGTTTTTTATTGGTCCTCTTGTCTCCAGATCTATTCCAACCGTGAGCTGGAGGATCAGCTGAACAAGATTCGAGAAGTTCTGTCCGACGACAAACATGATTGGGAGCACCGTGTGGTGGCGGTATGTGTCCGGCACCGTGGGCACTCTCTGCAGCAGCTAAGAACTCTGGTTTGTTCTCACCACAGCTGAAGAAGGTCCGGTCCCTGGTGATGGCCGGAGCTACAGAATATGAAGGTTTCCCTCAGCAGCTGCGCCTCCTCGAGGCTTCGCTCAAACTGTCAGCCAAAGACCTGAGATCCCAGGTGGTCCGAGAGGCCTGCATCACTCTGGGGTGAGACACACACAACGCACCACAGTTTCAGCAGATCTCACACAGAAACTTTGTTGTAAAGGTCTTGAGTCTTCATGTCTCTCCCGCAGACATCTGTCGTACGTCCTTGCCAACAAGTTCGACCACGGGGCAGAGACCGTCATGCCCATCCTACTCAACCTGGTGCCCAACAGCGCCAAAGTCATGGCCACCTCTGGGATGGCCGCCATCCGGCTGATTCTCAAGGTGAGCGACACAAACCACCAGATCAGGACCACAAATCTTACTAATGGAGTTATTGAGGAGTGAGAAATGGGTGATAGAGTAGTGAAGAAACTTGTTCTTTGTAGCTAGCACAGATGTTAGCAGAGCCATTAAAATAAATGTTAGCACAGCTAGCATTGCAAATGTTGGCACAGCTAGCATTGTAAATGTTACCAGGGTTAGCATCAAAAATGTTAGTGTAGCTATCATTGTGAACGTAACCTGGGCTAGCATCATAAATGTTAGCAGGGCTCGCATCATAAATGTTAGTGTAGCTATCATTGTAAATGTAAGCAGGGCTTGCATTGAAAATTTCTGCAGAGCTATTAACGTAAATCTTAGCATAGCAAGCATCGTAGCTGTTAGCAGAGACAGTATTGTAACAGTTAGCATAGCTAGAACTGTAAATGTTAACACAGCTAGCATCGCAACTGTTAGCAAATCCATTAACGTAAATTTGAGCGTAGGTAGCATCAATGATGTTAACACAGCTAGTATCGTAACAGTTAGTGTAGCTAGCATTGTAAATGCTGGCAAAGCTAGCACTGCAAATGTTAGCAGAACTAGTATTGTAAAGATTCAGCTGAGATATGAACAAAACACTGTAGTACCAGAGCCGCCTGAACCTCTTGTCCTTCCGCAGCACACCCACTACCCGCGCCTCATCCCCATCATCACCAGCAACTGCACGTCCAAGTCAGTGGCAGTCCGCCGGTAAGAACCCGCTTTCCTCTGAACCAGCACTCCGCTTCCTCTTCTCATGCTGGTCTTGGTTCTGGTTGCAGACGCTGTTTTGAGTTTTTGGACCTGATGCTGCAAGAGTGGCAGACCCACACTCTGGAGAGGTGACCTTCGGTTTCTTTTTTAAACTTCTTTAAGGCTATATAGATATTATTCAATTGAATCATCTTTCAGTCTTCTCGACATGTTTTTTGGTGTTTTATTTGGCTTCCATTTTCTTAAAATGTCTCCAAGAATAACATGACCTCATTGTGACCTTATCCTAGACACGTACCTGTCCTGACCGAGACCTTAAAGAAAGGAATCCACGATGCCGACTCAGAGGCTCGCTCCATCGCCAGAAAGTGAGTGAGGAAAGGGACTCAAGTGGGTCTGTGGGACTCTGTGTTGACGCTCTTGTGTCTGCAGGTGCTACTGGGGCTTCCATAGTCACTACAGTCGAGAGGCGGAGCTTCTGTTCCAGGGGCTGGAGTCCACCTACCAGAAGGCCCTGCAGTCCCACCTGAAGGGCTCGGACAGTGTCGTGTCCCTGCCTCAGTCGGACCGCTCGTCCTCATCCTCGCAGGAGAGTCTCAAGTAAGGACCCAGACTGGGCCGGTTTCTGCATGTCGAGCACAGTGATGACTCTCGTCTCTCCTCCCGCAGCCGACCGTTGTCCGTCAAGAGCGTCATGGCTGGAAGCTCCACGAGAAGTGAGTCCAGGTTCTATTGTGGTTCTGTTGTGTGTGTGAGTGTGGTGGGCTCACGTGTGACTCTGTCCTCAGGTAAACTGGTGAGGTCCACGGCGTCGCCCGGCTCCCTCCAGCGATCCCGGAGCGACATCGACGTTAACGCCGCCTCCAGCGCCAAGTCTCGTCAGAGCTCAGGCCCCGCCTCCTCGCCGTTCAGCTCGGCCGCCGCCCTACCGCCGGGATCCTACTCCTCGCTAGGTAGGTCCACTCACACGCCCCGGACCTCATGACTCTCGTCATGACGAATCTAGTTCTCTGCCCCCTACAACACTCAGAAAGAGTTCAGTAGTAGAAGTCAAAATCCCTCTCCATGGTCACATGACTCACCATGATGACCTTGTGACCCTTGCTCCCCCACACTGCTGCTAACATATCTCTGCCTCTCCCCCACTCACCGCTGCGCTGCCTCCACTCATGCCCACAAGATGGCAGCACTGCCAAAAGTGATGGTAAGGCGTGTGTGGGTGCGTCTGCATGTGTGTGTATGGAAGTAAATTAGTCTCACCAGAATATTGAATGTTTGAATTTAACATTTCTTATGTTGAAACTTTGGATTTTTTTATTGACTTTTTCTTGTTGAATCATTAAAAAAAATATTTAATTAAATAATTTCTATGCTGAAATGTTGAATTTGCTTTTTTTCTAAATTAAACATTTATTTTAATTTGTAGCCCTTTAAATACAATATCAAGTTGTTATTGTCGTGTGAAACTGTTATACCAACATTCTTGGACTGAATTTAAAAGGCTCTAAATAAATAAATATTTGAAAAAAGGATATTATTATTTATTATTGGACTTATATTACGATACTCTTTGTATAAAATTATGAATTTATTTAGAAAATGTTAATGAACTCAATGGTGAAATGATTTATTTAAATAATGCAATAAAACAAATTAAATATACAAATATTCTTGTAAAATTATTCAGAATCTCAATAAATACATAGAAAATTCAACATTTGAAATTTTAAATGAATCATTTATATTCTGGTGACACTACTTCCATATGTGTGTTAGTGCATTTTCTTGTGTGTTTGTGTGTGTGTGTGTGTGTGTGTGTGTGTGTGTGTGTGTGTACATGTGTGTGTTAGGTTGGTCGCCCTCTTAACCTCCAGCTGTCTGAATAATAAGTGGTGTCCTCATGGAAAGTCCACAACTGTGTCGTCAAGAAACATAGCAGTAGTTTGTCTTGAGGTCTCGTTGGCTCGCCTTCA
This sequence comes from Callionymus lyra, assembly GCF_982586985.1. Lineage (NCBI taxonomy): Eukaryota > Metazoa > Chordata > Actinopteri > Syngnathiformes > Callionymidae > Callionymus > Callionymus lyra. The sequence goes on from NC_141829.1 coordinate 17,722,083, forward strand.
CCAGCTCGGGCAGAGATTAAGCTCCTCCCCCTTCCTGTCCAGGCCGCGTTCGCTCCAGAAGAACCAGCTCGGGCAGTGTGGGCGGAGCCAGTCCGGCAGTGGTGGACAACAGAGGGCGAAGTCGAGCTAAAGTGGTGTCCCAGTCACAGCGTAAGTCACACACATGTTCATTCTGTTGTTGAATTTGAACGGTATATTAAGAGAGACACAAACTCTTGACTGAGGAACTACTGACTTGTGATGTTGGAACTGACCAGAAAAAAAGTTATGTCTGTAGTTCTTATATTCCCTAAAGAAAGGATTTTTGTCGCAAACATTAACTGCAACACAACTCTGTGTGTGTTGCATGCCATGTGTTAGTCTACGTTTTGGACAATTATTTTAGTGTTGTGTGTATGGAAATATATCAGTGCCATCAGAATATTGAGTTGTTGAATTTCAAATTTGAAACTTTGAATTGTTGTTTTTAAGCACTTTATTATTATTATTTTTTTTCTCTTTTGTTTTAAAAAATAATTGAATAAATAATGTGAATATTTTAAAAATAATGCATTTTTGTACCTATAGAGTCATACATTCTAATTCCAAATAGTTGAAAATACTTAATATTATTGTATAATATAATATTAATTATAATATTAAACCTTAGCCTTTTAAATTTAAATTTGAAAATGTGGGTATAATACCTACATCACATTATTACATTGAAGTCAAAAGGCTACAGATTAAAACGTTTTGAATTAAGGAAAAAAAACAAAACTGTAAAAAAAATATCAAACTATGTAAACATTTTATAAAATATTAGATTTTCTGAAATTAAATGTTAAAAAAAACGAATTAAGCTTTTCAATCTATAAATGTTTTAATTAAATTATTTAATAAAATGAAAAACCACCTTTCAATATAGACAAATATCATAACAATAATAAAATGCTTAACAAAAACATTTTAATTCAAATCACAATTTAAAAATCAAAGTTTCAACTTTAATGTGGAAAGACATGTTAAATTCAACCATTCTGATGACACTGGTTTACTTCCATATGCGTTTGTTAACGTGCGAGTGTGTGTGTGTGCGCGCGCATGTTCCTGAATACCAACATAACACAACCCTGTGTCTCACTCTCACCTCTCGCCGCCCACTCATGTCCAGGATCCAGATCAGCCAATCCCATCAATGGTAAGGCCTCAACATCATCCCTCGCCCCTACACACTCTCTCCCCTCTCTCACAACCCCCCCCCCCCCCCCAAAAAAAAAACCCTCTTCGCCCCCTCACCTCCAGCATGTGGTGTGTTGGGTCCACCTCCTCATGCACGTACGTTTTCAGATCTTCGCTGGTGTGTGTCCAGTGAACGTGTTGTTGACCACTCCAGTCACACATTCGTGTCTTCGGCTGGACTCACTTCGGCGTCACCCCAGCGCCGCCGCACACCTTCCTTCTCACTCTCTTGTCTCTCTCTGCAGCCGGGAGTCGCTCCAGCTCTCCTGGAAAACTGCTGAGCAGTTATGGGAGAATCCCTCGAACCACCGCCCCCTTGTCCAGCAAACCCACGGAGAGACGAAGCAGAATCCCCCGAAGTCAAGGATGCAGCAGAGACACCAGCCCCAGCAGGATGGGTCTGGGTAAGACTACACAGACGCACACATTGCACAAGGACTCACACGCGCACATCGACACACAAACATACACACTCGCATGCACCTATACATACGTACACTCAGACACACATGCACAACCAACAAATACACATAGACACATACAACTACATACACAAACACACCCTTACACAGACACACATGCACTCAGATGTGGGAATTTCAGGTCTAAGGTGTTCTATGTTAGCTTAGCATCTTCTTCACTGAACTAAATCAAGCTCTGTCTCTTTCTCACGCCCACCCCTCTGCCACCCCCTCTGCCACCCCCTGCCCTCCCCCCAAACCATGAATGCCTACTGACACGTCCACCTAACTTGTTGTCCTGACAGCCAACCTGTGTGGTAAAGCTCTTGTTCCTGCTGCTCTTCCTTACCGCACGCTAGCCCGGAGCCGCATCCCCCGACCCAGCATGAGTCAGGGCTGCAGTCGCGACACCAGTCGCGAGAGCAGCCGTGACACCAGCCCCGCCCGCGGCTTCACGCCCCTCGGTGAGTAACACCCCAGACCCTGGACCACGCCAGGTGTGTGTGCTTGTGTTTTACTTGGAGATGAACCACATGGTCGTGAACACATTTACTACCTACTTTTACCGCTTTTACATCAGCAGAATGAGTCGTATTGTTGTAGTTCAAATACCTGGTCGCTAGGTGGCAGTGTATCTTCAGAGGAGAAGACTAGCACGTGTCTTACGGAGGTAGTTTTGTTTCTTTAGTATTTCCTTTAAAGTTGCTTGATTAAAAGAAGTTGCTTCAATAAAAAATGTTTTTGTAAAATAAAAGTATCTTCTACATACACAGTAATATGCATCCACTTTTTTTTAACTAGTAAAAATAGTTTAGAAGTCGTTTTAGTTTTATTAAAACAACTTTCTTTTGATTGAAGCTTTTTTTTAATTTAAAATATTTTCAAGTCAAGTTACATTTTAATATATTTTAATGCAAAACAAAATTGCTTCAATTAAACAATTAAATTAAATCATAAAAAATGTTCAACCAAAACGAAATTACCTCAATTAAAGACCTTTTTTAAATATCAAACTGTTTTTTTAAGTGATTTTTTTTTAATTGAAGCAACTTTTTTGATTCGATCAACATTTTTTGGAATGAAGCAACATTTTTGATTAAAGTGACTTTTTTTCATTTAATTTTTTGGTTTTGTTTTCTTTATTGAAGCAACTGTTTGTTCTCGGTTGAATGGTAAAGAAACAAACTACCTCCATACTGTCATTGGAATGTTTTTTATTGAGTGTGAAGTCCACAAAACCTTGTTTTTTTAACATTTACAAAGTTCCACCAGACCCAAAAACCTCCTCAACCTTCAGATCTTCTGGCCATAAAGAGTTCGTACAAACACAGACGCACACAGACTAGCTATTGCACACACTTTCACAAAACACACACAGGTCTAAGTCTAGACGGGCTCTGAGGTCTGTTTTAGTTTTGTTCTTCTTCTTGCGCTGACACAAACCGAACACAGCGCCAGAAGTACACACTCGTTCGGACAACCTGCATCCACGTGTGTGAAACTAATCGGCACGCCCTGATGTCGCCCCCTATATCTGAACCCCTCCCCTCCCCGTTCAACCCCGACCCCCTTGCCCCCCCCCCCGCAGCCTCACGACGTCACTCTCGTTCCACAAGCGCTCTCTCCACTGCCGACCCTCACGGCCAGTCAGGTGACCTGCATGTCCAGACTTAGCTCGTGTGTGCATGTTTCATTAGTGGCGCCCCCTGCAGGCGTTTCCTCTTCAGTGTAGTGTTGTGCGAAGGTAAGACGATGTGTGTGGACCCCATCAGCCGCTCGCTTCGACTCCTCACACTTGTTTGGACTCCATGACCAAATCCTCACTCGCTTTGAATCATCACACTTTCTCCATTATTTTGACTCCATGGCAAATCCTCTCTTGTTTTGACTCATCATACTTCCTCTCTTGTTTTGATTGACTCATTCGACTTCCACAATCGCTTTGACTCATTAGACTTCATCACTACTTCCTAACCTCACTTGTTTTAAGACAATCACAACTTTTCACTTGTCACAACTCCTTTCTTTCTTTGACTCAATCCCGCCTCCTCGTGCTTTGACTCGTCATACCAGCTCCCTTGTATTGAGTCCATCTCACTTCCTTTCTTATTCATGTGTCCTTACACACCTGTTTGCTACAGTATGTTTCCCTCTTCATGTAGAAGCAAACGTCTGCAGGTAAGTGGCTCCATCGCTCGCTCACCCGGGCTCACGCCTCCTCTCCTCTGACCCTACAGACCGCTACGGTTTACTCCACCAGGCCCGGATATCCGCCTCCGTCAATGCCATGAGGGTGCTGAACACAGGAACCGAGGTGGAGGCTGCTGTCGCCGACGCTTTGGTGAGTCCATCTCTGAACGTCGGAGGAGTTATGAGTCAAAACGTTATGCAGAGGGCTACGTGTGACTGCTGACCACTGCGGGAACCTCGGTCAAGGACATGATGTTTGATTCACCGATTATGAAACTTGAGATCCCACCATGTTGATTCTCTGAGGAAGATGCTTGAAGCCTTCCACCTCTCAACGTCTCCCTATCTCCTCCTCCCTACTCTCAACGTCTCCCTCTCTTCTCTGCCTCTCCCTGCCCTCCACTTCTCCTTCCCTCCTATACCTCCTCTCCTCCTCTTCTCCTCCTCCTCTCTGTCTCTTCACTCCTCTCCACCTGCGACGGTCCAGCTGTTAGGGGACTCCAGGAACAAGGTGATGATTATTCTTCTCCTGTACTCCATCCATCCATCACAGCTTGTCGCTCCTGACACTGTAGACTGCATGTTGATGTTTTATTTTTTATGTTTTTTGTTTGTTCCAGATATATTTGTTTCTTTCATATTTTTTTTCATATGTTGTAGTTTGTTTCATATTTTTTGTTTTTTGTAGATGTTTTTTGTTTGTTTCTGTTTGTTATAGATATTTTTTATTATTTAATTTGGTTTTGTTTTATGGGTTTTTGTTAAAATGTTTTTTTGTTTGTTACAGATATTTCTATTTTGTTTCGTATATTTTACATTTGTTTAAGTGTAATCTGTTATTTTTCAGATATTTTTTTTTATTTCAGATTAAATGTATTTATTTATTAAAGTTATTAAATTATATACAGATGTTTCTATTTGTTAGAGATAATTCTGTTTATTTAAGTTTTCGTGTGTTTTTTTTTCAGATGATTTTTGTTTATCTCCGATGTTTTTTTTGTTTTGTGTTTGTTATTTCTTTTAGATGTTTTTGTTTCTTTCCTGATGTGTTTTTGTTTGTTTGAGATGTTTTTATTCCAGATTTGTTTTGTTAATATCAGATGTTTTTGTGACTATTCTATGTGTTCATTTCCTTTCCATCCGTTTCTCTCTCTCGACTCTTCTGCCCTGTGGCCCTCAGACTAGCTTTTTATGGGTCACAAACGTCTCTCCAATACTCATCTCTTCTCTCCCGCCCTACAGAGGAAGCCTCTGCGAAGGCGCTACGAGTCTCCGGGCATGTATTCGGATGATGACGCCAACAGCGACGCGTCCAGCGCCTGCTCCGAGAGGTCGTACGGCTCCCGGAATGGCGGCATCCCGCACTACCTGCGTCAGACGGAGGACGTGGCCGAGGTCCTGAACCACTGCGCCAGCTCCAACTGGTCCGAGAGGAAGGAGGGTCTGCTCGGTCTGCAGAACCTGCTGAAGAGCCAGAGGATCCTCAGGTGAGCAGTCCGGACTCAATTCATTGTTGATGATGCTTTAACGGACATTTGCACCAGTTAGTGACAACGTGCTGCTTGATTTATTTGCAGTCGGGTGGAGCTGAAGCGTCTCTGTGAGATTTTCACCAGAATGTTTGCAGACCCCCACAGCAAGGTACACACACACACATATATATAGACACATTCAAGATTGAGGTCTGAACTATCCGTCTCTCTCGCTGCTGGACTCGGCTGCTGTGGATCTAAAACCAGAGAGTAAGTTTGTGTGTCACATCGGTGCTTCTATGGCCCGGGCTGGAGTTCTGACCTGTCATCTGCCGTCCCCTCAGGTGTTCAGCATGTTCCTGGAGACTCTCGTGGACTTTGTGACGGTGCACCGGGACGACCTGCAAGACTGGCTCTTCGTCCTGCTCACGCAGCTGCTGAAGAAAATGGGCGCCGACCTGCTGGGCTCGGTCCAGGCTAAAGTCCAGAAGGCCCTGGACATCACCAGGTGGGTCCCCTGACCTGGTTCTTGTAGTTCCTAAGCTCCTCTACTTGCATGTCCATCAACAGCCGACATGCAAGATTGTTATTTTTGTTTTGATTAAAGTTAAAGTTTTGTTTTTATTTTATTGAACAACATTACTTGAGGACAACACAGATAAAGTGAGTCATGTGACTGGACTGACCTGGTTCTTTCCCTCACAGAGATTCCTTCCCCTTCGACCAGCAGTTCAACATCCTGATGCGTTTTATCGTGGACCAGACTCAAACCCCCAACCTGAAGGTAAACCTCCCACCTTAAAAAAAAACAAACAGCACGGCCACTGACTGGTGTCCTCTGCAGGTGAAAGTTGCCATTTTGAAATACATCGAATCGCTGGCTCGGCAAATGGACCCGACCGACTTTGTCAACTCCAGCGAGACGCGACTGGCCGTGTCCCGCATCATCACCTGGACCACCGAGCCTAAAAGCTCCGACGTCAGGAAGGTGAGACGAGAGTGCTCTGTGAAAGAGTTTCCAGATGTCACAGAAAGTGTGTCCAAGAGATTGTCACTGAGAGTGTCCAAGTTTCACAGAGAGTTTTCAAGTGTTTCCGTTTCTATTCAAGGGTATTAAAGAGAGTGTAAAAGTGTGTCACAGAAAGTGTTCCAAGTAGGTCCGAGAACGTCCGAGTGTTGCACAGAGATGCATGTAAAGTGTGTCCGAGAGTCACGTCAGGTTGTCAGAGAGTCAGTCGTCAGTGACCTGCAGCCACATGAAGACTTGAAGGTCGCGGAGGTCCGTCATGTTGCAATGCAGGAATCACACTTTGGTTTCTGCTGTGGCAGAATCCCCAGCGGCATCCGCCCCCTAACGCCCCCTTGTGTCCACTCAGAGCCTACAGAGCTGGCTGAGCGAGGAGCTGGCCGGCAGGTCTGCTGGTCCGCTGCCCCCCGAAAACACCCGAGATGACAGGTGCAAGCAGGTAGACCCCCTCGGCCATGACACCAGCACGCCCCCCCCAGGGATTTTAACCGTCTGGACTGTGATGTCACTCACCCGTGAGCTGGTGTGTCTGCTCGTGCTGTCTCTTCCTGCATGTTCCAGCGGGTGGCGCTGTCTCTCTCTAACTCAGGAGGGACAGAATGGGGCAGCAGAGGAGATACCAGTGAGCTGCTGCTTCTCTTCCTCCGCGAAAGTTCCTGTCTCACTCTAGCTCGATGCATGTCGCACTCACGGTGTGGTGCCGACGGCATATGTAGGCCACGTTGTTGTGACTAATAAACAGGTTCAATGAGTTGGTTCTGGAACCGTGGAGTCGACCTTTGACCCCTACCAGAGTCACACCTTATATCAACTCTAACCCGTTGCTTTTTTTTCACACCTGCAGGCTGCCCAGGTGGTTCTGATTTCGCTGTTCGAGCTGAACACGCCCGAGTTCACCATGCTGCTGGGCGCTCTGCCCAAGACCTTCCAGGACGGCGCCACCAAGCTGCTGCACAACCACCTGAAGAACTCCAGCAACAGCAGCAGCGCCGTGGTGAGTCACGTGATCCTTTGTGTGTCTCAGCCAGGTCACGACTCACGCCACTCTCTCGACAGGGTTCTCCCAGCAACACTCTGGGCCGCACGCCAACGCGTCACACCCCCAGCAGAACCAGCCCGCTCACCTCGCCCACCAACTGCTCCCACGGAGGCCTTTCCCCCGGGTAAGCACGGTGGCCCCCAGGTCCATTTTTAGAGACTAGACCGTACTGAACGACAGTCTGTGTTTGCACCAGCTGATGAATGTGTCGTTGTGTGTTAGCAGCATGACGGATTACGAGACGGAGAACCTGAACTCGGAGGACATCTACAGCTCCCTGCGTGGCGTTACTGAGGCCATCCAGAGTTTCAGCTACCGCAGCCAGGAGGATCTGAACCAGCCACTCAGGCAGGACGGCAAGAGGGAGGACGCGGTGAGGCTCCCACATTTTCTCTTTTTCTACTCCTTCTACTCTAGTTTCCTCCAGGAACTCTAGTCGCCTCCAACCCCTCTACTCTACTCCAGGTCCTTTATTGTTCTCCAGCACCTATAGTTTACTCCAGGCCCTTTAGTCTTTTCAACCTCCTCTAATCTACTCCAGGTCCTCTAGTCTCCTCCAAGTTCTCAAGTCTACTCCATGTCCTTTATTCTCCTCAAGCACATATAGTCTACTCCAAGACCTTTGGTCTTCTCCAGCTGGTCTAGTCTACTCCAGGTCAGCTAGTCTAATCCAGCTCCTCTAGTCTACTCCAGGTCATTTAGTCTATTCCAGGTCCTCTAATGTACTCCAGTTTATTTAGTCTACTCCAGGTCCTCTAGTCTACACCAGGTCCTCTACTCTACTCCAGGTCATTTAGTCTACTCCAGCTCCTCTAGTCTACTCCAGCTCATCTAGTCTACTCCAGGTCCTCTAGTCTTCTCCAACTCCTCAAGTATACTCTAAGTCCTTTAGTCTACACCAGCTCCTCTAGTCTACTCCAGGTCATTTGGTCTACTCCATGTCCCCTAATCTTCTCCAGCTCACCTAGTCTACTCCAGGTCCTCTAGTCTTCTCCAACTCCTCAAGTATACTCTAAGTCCTTTAGTCTACACCAGCTCCTCTAGTCTACTCCAGGTCATTTGGTCTACTCCATGTCCTCTAATCTTCTCCAGCTCACCTAGTCTACTCCAGGTCCTCTAGTCTTCTCCAACTCCTCAAGTATACTCTAAATCCTTTAGTCTACACCAGCTCCTCTAGTCTACTCCAGGTCATTTGGTCTACTCCATGTCCTCTAATCTTCTCCAGCTCACCTAGTCTACTCCAGGTCCTCTAGTCTTCTCCAACTCCTCAAGTATACTCTAAGTCCTTTAGTCTACACCAGCTCCTCTAGTCTACTCCAGGTCATTTAGTCTACTCCAGATCCTCTAATCTTCTTCAGCTCATCTAGTCTACTCCAGGTCCTCTAGTCTTTTCCAGGTCCTCTAGTCTACTCCAGTTCATTTAGTCTACTATAGGTCCTCCAATCTTCTCAAGCTCACCTAGTCTACTCCAGGTCCTCTAGTCTTCTCCAACTCCTCAAGTATACTCTAAGTCCTTTAGTCTACACCAGCTCCTCTAGTCTACTCCAGGTCATTTAGTCTACTCCAGATCCTCTAATCTTCTTCAGCTCATCTAGTCTACTCCAGGTCCTCTAGTCTTCTCCAGGTCCTCTAGTCTACTCCAGTTCATTTAGTCTACTATAGGTCCTCTAATCTTCTCCAGCTCACCTAGTCTACTCCAGGTCCTCTAGTCTTTTCCAACTCCTCTAGTCTACTCTGAGTTCTTAAGTCACCACCTCCTCTAGTCTTCTCCAGGTCCTCTTGTATCTCAGTCTACTCCCCTCCTTCAGTCCAGAGTAACTGAATTTAACTTTAAGTCGAGGATGTTGTTCTGAGGTGTCTCTCTCGTGACCTTGTGTGATTCCTTCAGGCTGGCAGAGACGGCTTGTTTTCCAGCCCCTCCTCTGACCCCCGCCTGGGTCTGGATATGGTGGAAGGAGGCCGCACGGTGCTGGACAACAAGACGTCACTCCTGAACACGCCTTCGCCGCGCTCCTTCTCCGGGCCACGCGGCCGTGAGTTTGCGCCATACGGGTTCGGGGAGACCATCTGCAGCTACGACAAGAGCGCCCTCAAGGAGGCGGTGTTCGACGACGACGTGGAGCAGTTCCGCGACTGTGAGTGACCCTGAACGCCTGAGCTTCGTCCACAAGACTGTCAGTGGTGTGGACGAACCTCAGAGTCACTCGTTCTCATTCATCCAAGTCATGTGACCCGTAGTCCAGCTGTCATCATCACATCTTATTCTCCTCCGTTCCTTCTTCATCCTACCTCCTCCCTCATTGTCCCTCCAACTCCTCCTGTCTTCCTCTCCTCCTCTTCTTCTCCAGGCCGTCGTCAGGACAGCGGTGAGAACAAGATGGCGCCCCCTAAAGCTTTTGCCGGTAACGTCGGCCTTCATCATTCATTAGCCTGTATCACATTCACTCGTTCATCCTTTCACAAAAGTCACGCCGTTGACACTTCTGATGGTAGCGTGTTGACCCATGTTGCTTGTTCCGATCAGTCGGTCCGGACCACTCGGACCTGGTGGCTGAACTGCTGAAGGAGCTGTCCAATCACAACGAGCGCTGCGAGGAGCGCAAGGTGGCGCTGGTGGAGCTGCTGAAGGTGACCCGCGAGGACAGCGTGGCGGTGTGGGACGAGCACTTTAAGACGGTGCTGCTGCTGCTACTGGAGACGCTCGGTGACAAAGACGTGAGTAAAAAAAAGGGAGGCCACGGCGACTGTCGGCTCTGGTTCTGACCCGCTCTGTGTCCCCGAAGCACGCCATCCGCTCTCTGGCCCTGCGGGTCCTGAAGGAGATCCTGCGGAACCAGCCGGCCCGCTTCAAGAACTACGCCGAGCTGACCATCATGAAGACGCTGGAGGCCCACAAGGACCCGCACAAGGAGGTACTGCCGACCGACCCCGGGGCCCCCGGGTTCAGATGCTGACCCTGTTTCGCGTGTGCAGGTGGTTCGAGCAGCAGAGGAGGCGGCAGCCACGCTGGCCTCGTCCATCCACCCCGAGCAGTGCATCAAGGTCCTGTGCCCGATCGTCCAGACCGCCGACTACCCCGTGAACCTGGCTGCCATCAAGATGCAGACCAAAGTCATCGAGCGCATCGGCAAAGACTCCATCGTGCAGCTACTGCCCGACATAATCCCAGGCCTGTTGCAGGTGTGTGCACCTGTGTTAGCGTGTCCCTGAGCTTGCCTGTTAGCGCTGTAGCGATATACGATACCATTCAAAATATTGCGAACACTTGCATTGATTTAGCGTTAGCAAGTAACTGCACTTGTTTTAGCATATCGCTGCGTTCCTGTGTTAGCGTGTGCCTGAGTGTGCGTCTTGCACCTGTGTGACAGTGTGTACTTCAATACACTTGCATATTTTGTGTTAGCATGTGTCCTGCACCTGTGTGTTAGCGTTAAGGCTGTAGTGAAACACGATACAATTCTATATGATATATTTCAATACACTTGCATAATTTTTGTGATAGCATTTTGCTGCGCTGGTGTGTTAGCGTGTCCTTAGCTTGTTGCTGCGCATGTGTCTTAGACGGCCTCTGTGCCCGAGTGTGTTAGCGAGCTCTACTGGTTTGTAAGTAAGTTAATACGTAAATAAGTAATTTATATTTATAGAGCGCTTTATCAATCAATCAAACAATACGAAATGTGAGTTCTTCTACTAGAGCGGGTGTGTTAGCTTGTCACTGTGCTTGTGTTAGCAAGTCCCGACATTTGTGTTAGCATGTCTTTTATTTGTATTGTGTCCCTAAGGGTGTTAGCATGTCCTTCACGTACACTTTATCTATCCACATATAAAGTGTGTGTGTGTGTGTGTGTGTGTGTGTGTGTCTGCAGGGTTACGACAACACGGAGAGCAGTGTTCGTAAAGCTAGCGTCTTCTGCCTGGTGGCGATCTACTCCGTCATCGGCGAGGATCTCAAGCCTCACCTGAACCAGCTGACCGGCAGCAAGGTGCCGATACTCGTGTCAATCCTATTGTCGTGTCGAGTGGAAGTCACTGACTCTTTGTGTTTGCAGATGAAGCTGCTGAACTTGTACATCAAACGCGCTCAGACCACCAACAGCAACAGCAGCAGCTCCTCCGACGTCTCCTCGCACAGCTAACCGCATCCTGCTCCCACTGGGCACCAGGGAGTCACGTGACCCCGGTGGCGACGACAGCATTGGACGAAAGCTGCAGCTCAACACACGCGAAGAAAAACCTTCTAAAAATTGTGTTCATAACTTCCTGCAAAAACACGCTGCCGCTCCACCCGTTTCCTTTAGTGTTCAGAAGGTCCGCTTGGTACGATGATGTCATCTTAGATCCCGAGCATGCTCACTGAAGTCACCTGGAGACAGATGTCGCACATCCCACTTCCTGTCCAGCAGGAGACATTCCACTTCCTGTTGTGACCCGGCACGAGGCAAATTCATGACCCCGTGAAAGGTAGTCGACAGCGTGACAGAGCATTCTCGGAATCTAGTGGACGTTTGTTAGAAAATGAAATGACAAAAAAAGGTCTCAGATGGCGAATTATCTCTATCCTTGTGTCTTAAAATAGTAATGCTAACTTGGCAGCGCGGATGGGAAGTTGGGCGAACGCGGACTCTGTGATTTTTTTGCTTTGTAAATACGGCGAACGTTCCGTAACAGCGTCAGGCCTTATTCACCGTCAGATGGTCTCCATGTACAGCACAGTAACACTTAACAAAAACGTAGGATTGTCCACCTGTTATGGCCCCGCCCCCTTCACATAACCACTCCCCCCGCTAACCTGTCACGAACGTTTGTACGTTACTTTTTTTTAATATTTGCAAGGAAGGAAATCTCAAGTGAAGTCATCTGTTCGCACGTCGCATGAAACTCCCGAGCTTCTCCCGAGAAGCCTGGCCGAGTTTGTTCAAGTGCTCTTGTGATGTCATCACACAGTGCCGCCTTTTACCGCCACATACAACAGGACATATTTATTCCGACTTCTGAGCTGATTTGAGATCATTTCACGCTCGTAACTCTCGCTAATAACTTCTTTTTTTTTCTCTTTTAGACCAAACTTTTCTGAACAAAATGACCAACATCACTGTTGGAACGGTTGCCACGTGTTGCCATTCAAACCACAATTCAGTGTTTGACGAGGAGTTTGTCGACCACTGCAGAACGTGCTGGTCATAATGACTACAGTTTATTTTACTTTCTAATGTTTCACCGAAGATCAAAGGAATGAAATGTATTTAATTTATCAACTCTTTGAGTAAATCCTTTGCCTGGTAAGACATCGGGAAGAGTTGGGAACTGTACGAAAGAGTCGGCCCAATTGTTGCGTTAACGGACCGTCGAGGAAGGTTGAGTTCCGAAGCGCGTTCAACCTGATTATTTAATGAATGTACAAATTTGTTTTTCCGCTTTTTATCTTTGAAACACTTTTTTCGGTACGGAAGATCGAACGTTCCCCAAATGTCCATCTGCTCGACTGTTCAGCGATTTTTTTTTTTTTCTTTCTTTCTTGTCAACGAACGTGCATGTGTCGCAGCCGGAGCCGTCTGACTTCCTGTATTTAAACTCCAGACGACGTGTACAGACTTCGGGTCATTAACCTCACTGTGTTGCGTCCATGTAAAGAAAGTTTGCGCTGAAATAAACTCAAAAGTGAAACTAAAGTTGGCTGTTTATTATGACTACTGTTCCCGCCGCTAGCTACTGAATTATAAAAAAGGTAATTTCTTCATTCTTTAATCAAAATAAATGTAATACTTAAACTATTGACACTTTAATTAAAAAAAAAAAAAAAAACATTTAAAACTTCTATAAGAAGAAAAATGACTTTAAAACGTTTAACATCAATAAAAAAAAATGCAACTATCATAAAAACTATACCAAACTACCTACTATCAAAACCTTTTGATTCAAGTAACGTTTTGGGGATTGAATCATTAAGACAAATGTCCTACTCATAACATGGCCCCAACACTTAACAAATATTACTTCAAAGAAAGGAGTTTCAAATTATAATATATATATATATATATATATATATATATATATTTTCAGCAACTTTTCTTTTCATTGAAAACCGATTGAAGCAATTTTTTTTTAAATCAAAACCTTTTTTGTAATAGAAACATTTACTACTTTTTTTGGATTGAAGCAACTTTTTTAAATGAAAATATTTTTTAGAACTTTTCAATGGAAACTATATTATTTTGATTGAACAGACTTTTTGTTGTATAAATGAATAAAAAAGAAAACTACCATCATAGTGCATTCAGCTTCAAGCTACTTGCGAACACAGTAGGTGGCGCTCCTTTACATGGTTCAGACTTCAAACTAAATGTTTGTTTAACATTTTATTTCCCTTTTTAAACAGCATCTACAATATCTTCACAGCTCTACGATTGTCTTGTTGCAGACAAGAGGGTCACAGTTGAGCAAAGGGGGAGACAGACTGGGTGGGGGGGGCGTAAGAGGCGAGTACGAACATCACTTCTGGGAGACGTCGTCGAGTTTTGGCTCTGAAACATAAGAACACTCAAATGAACTGAAGGCATTCTGAAGGCGCGCTTGTCACCGACCAGGCTGCGATATTCCATGTGACCACTAGATGTCTGCAACTGGTTTTTCAGCTACTTATACCTTGTGAGCGAGTATCACAGGTGTGTGGAGAATTAGCTCAGAGGTTACTTCACAATACAGTCCATTGTCAAGCCTCGGCTCGGTATCCGGGCCGAGGATCGAACCTCGGGCGCTGTACTCCACATTTTACCTCCAGAAAAGATCATTTGATGAGGTTTTTAATAGTCAGAATATTGAATTAAAAACATTATTCTAACATGTTGAACAACTATTTAAATATTGTTTGTCTTTTTTTTTAACATTTAAAACATAGTGTGATATTTTTATTCAAATAATTAAATAACTTTTCTACAATATGCTACTTCATCATCACCTGATTGGCTGAGTAAGTGGGCCAAGTACTTCAATACCCTTTCGGTATTGTAAGTAAGTAAGTAAGTAAGTAAGTCATTTTTATTTGTATAGCGCTTTTCCAGACCAGGGTCACAAAGCGCTTAAACAATCAAAACAATACTCAATAAAGTATATACTTTAAAGGTCAAGATAAAACTGATAACACAACAGGAGTTCCAGAAAATCAAGGAAAGCCTGAACAAATAGAAAAGTCTTAAGATGTTTCTTAAAGGAGTCATTAGATCCATCAAGCGCAAAGAGAGAGGAAAATTGTTCCACCAACATTTTTATATTGAACTTTTCATTTTTTAATTGTATGTTTTATTATTGGAATTATAATATCAAACTAGGTAAAAAAGATAATTTGAAAAATGTCAAATGAAATTATTATTATTTTGTTAAAAGCAACCTTTTCATATAAAAAGTATTGAATTCAAGGTTTCCAAAAAAATTATAAAATGCTTAAAGAAAACTAGATAATCGTTTTCCTAAAAATCAAACGTGAGGCAGCTGGCAAGGCGACAACTTTCCCTGAGGTCCTGGTCTACGGTCGACTCTCACCTGGGAAGTTGAAGTCCGGGAAATTGTCGAGGTCTCCGCCCCCGTAGAGCCTCTGTAGCCTGGCGGTTTCCTCGGCTAAAGCCTTCTGGTACTCTGCACCTGCATCCACCAGGCCGCCGGTGTCCCTGCAGGGGGACACAAACCAGTCAGTGACACACAGAACAACTGCTGCAACACAACAAAGATGGAGGTTTTTGGATGGTGTCCTAGTGGTTGGAGCACCGATGTGTAGTTTGGACGATCAACCGTCAAAACACCGATATATAAACATTGTTTATCCATGATACAACAATTTTATATCATATTTCATTTAAATTCTAGTTATTTTAAGTGTAAAAAAAGTAATCCATTTTTTTGTAAATATATGTTTTTTAATCATGCAAATATTAAAGGTTTGTAACTTTTTTGTTGCAATTAAGTTTCCGGCCACTAGATGGCAGAAGTCATTACATCCTCCGCAACCAGCGAAACAATGAAATCCCAGCGATGACTGAGGACGAGAGGATACAGTCGACTCTAGCAGCTTTTAAAGCTGATGTTGTGTGTCGTTCCTACAGTATAGCCATACATTAAATTGTTAACCCTGTATCGTAATACGCATCGTATCACCACAATTCTGCAATCAATACACATGGTACCGTCGTTCTTACTTGCTCTGGCTGCTATAGCCTCGTATGGCCTCCAGAAAGAGCTTCTGAATTGGGTCCAGCTGAACTGTAATCGGAAAAAAAAAAGGAAGGCCGTCACCTGCCACACACATCAGATATGACCACCAAGTGGGCGGGCTCAGGAAAGGTCATGCACAGACAGGGTTAGACCATTTGTGGAAAGGACAGTCAGTCGTCTACAGCTATATTAGTAGTGCATAGAGATCTTCTGAGCCTCAGTGTTACACCTGGAGTTCCTTCACCGTGCGGGACAGCTGCCCGAGCTACTCAACGTGACTAGAGCTCAGAAGCATTCTCACATGCAGGTGGAAGAGAGGAAAGTGTTAGGAACAGCATGAGTGAGGGACCAGTGAGAGGAGCTGGAGAAGAAACTGGAAGGTCCACCAAGGGAAGGTCAGAGGGAGGAGGCGAGTTGTACCCTGCGTGGTCTCATCCCCGGCAGTGTCGCCCAACACTGATGCGGCGTCTGCCAGGTCTTCCGTTGCCGAGGTGGTCTCCTGTGCAGCTTCAATCACTTCTGAGATGATCTCCGCCACCGGGGCTGCCACCACCTTAGCGACGACCTCCACAACTGGCCCCGCATCACCCGCCACTTCAGCCATGACTTCCGCAGCTTCAGCTATGACCTCTACTACTTCAGCGACGACCTCCTTGGTCTCCGCGGCTTCTGGTGCCGCCTCCGCGACTGGTGCTGCCTCGACCGCCTCCACGAGTGGTGCAGCTTCTGGTGCCGCTTCTACAACTGGCGCTGCTTCTTCGACGGCCTCAATGACTGGTGCCGCCTCTACAACTGGCGCTGCTTCTTCGACGGCCTCAATGACTGGTGCCGCCTCTACAACTGGCGCTGCTTCTTCGACGGCCTCAATGACTGGTGCCGCCTCTACAACTGGCGCTGCTTCTTCGACGGCCTCAATGACTGGTGCCGCCTCTACAACTGGCGCTGCTTCTTCGACGGCCTCAATGACTGGTGCCGCCTCTACAACTGGCGCTGCTTCTTCGACTGCCTCAACGACTGGTGCCGCGACAGCTTCAGCAACAGCCTCAGCGACAGGCGCCGCCTCCGCGACAGCTTCAGCGACTGGTGCCGCCTCCGCGACAGCTTCAGCGACTGGTGCCGCCTCAGCAACGGCCTCTACGACTGGTGCCGCCTCAGCAACGGCCTCTACGACTGGTGCCGCCTCAGCAACGGCCTCTACGACTGGTGCCGCCTCAGCAACGGCCTCTACGACTGGTGCCGCCTCCGCAACGGCCTCAACGACTGGTGCCGCCTCCGCAACGGCCTCAACGACTGGTGCCGCCTCCGCAACGGCCTCAACGACTGGTGCCGCCTCCGCAACAGCCTCTACGACTGGTGCCGCCTCCCTGACAACCTCAACATGTGGCACCGCCTCTTTGACAGCTTCTAGGAGTGATGCGGCAGCTTTTGGCGTGGCCTCAGCAGCTGGGCCTGCTACAGCAGCATGAACAGCTGCAGCAGGCGGTGGAGCAGCTGATATTTTGTTGGAAGGCGGGACTGGTTTGTGCTGGACAAGCTTCTGTATATCGAAGTAGGTATTAGCACTTTTCTCTGAGTGAGGAATACAAGAAGCAGCGAGTTAGCAGCTTTAGACACGAGCAGTGTGTGGAGCAAAGTCGACATGGACGCGTTTTCTGGAGAAACGGCGTTAAATATTTTTTTAAATGTTTGATCTTAACACAGAGTGAATTACTGAGTCAAGTCGCCATTAAAGACCGACATGAATACTGTGTGAGATGTTGCAACAGGGGCCGAAAAAGCTCCAGACTCTTCTGTACTCCAGACCCCTGGTGCTTTGAGATCGACATACACACCGGAGTTGTTCTTCTTCTTCTTGGAGCCGCCACTTTTGGAGCTGAAGGCAGCAGCGGTGGCAGCAGCAGCAGGGGGCGCTCTGCTCCTGAACGCATGCACCTGCAGACACTGAAGACACAGCAACGACAACTTTTAGCTTCGAATCTGCAGCAGCGACAAGAGGTTTAGCTCACATTTGAGCTGAAGAAAAACCGTCAACAAGTTCAATATTCTCAATCGCTTTAATGTTCTCGGCCTCACGTCACAGCTAAGGGTGTAAGAAAATATGAGAACACAATATTTTAACAATGCAGCATCAGTTTTTTCTTTTGGCTTTTAAATCATATTGAGCTTTTATCATATTCCCTATTATATATTTGTTATACAAAATACAATCATCATACAAATATTCAAATATATTTGTTCATTTTTTGTTGCAACCAAACTTATGGCCACTAGAGGGTATATCCTCCCCAGCAAAAGTAACAAAGAAGAAGCTCCTCTCAAGAGGATCGAAACATCTTCCAAGAACTCTACACAGTCCAGTTGATTCGCTTTTGAACCTCTCGTATAACTGAGGACGAGAGGATACAGTCGACTCCAGCTACTTTTAAACCATATG
Source organism: Callionymus lyra (assembly GCF_982586985.1). NCBI lineage: Eukaryota > Metazoa > Chordata > Actinopteri > Syngnathiformes > Callionymidae > Callionymus > Callionymus lyra. The sequence goes on from NC_141829.1 coordinate 17,740,129, forward strand.
TTGGTTTCAAAACAAAGTATTCAGTGATACAGTCTGTAAACTCTGTCAATACACACCAGATTCTTGTCAATACACCCCCCATTATTCACATCAGTAAGATTACTGCTTCTGGTTTAAAATATTACTCCCCACTTCCTGTGTCAAATATCACATTTTACGCTGACAATAGTTTATTGTTGCTACTTTTCACCACGTTTGGTTCAAGTTGTGGCGGAACTGTGTTCAAAACATACGCTCCAATACCCGTTAATGGGTAAACTGTGACAGTCACTTAGATGAGAAAGATAAATCTAAAAAACGAGAAACTGTTTTTTTGTGTTAACAAAAACTTTTATAACCACCTTAAACAATGCATTTTTTTATAACAATTTTAATGAATGAATGAAGCTTTGTTGGACCCGTGTGAGCTACGGTTCATTTATCTTTGTCATTAATGTGGTATGGTGTTTGTTTTGGAGGTTTGTTATTCGTGTTAGTGCAGCTGTCTGGGCCAACACTCTTTACATCTCAGTGAGTTTTCTTCACCTGCTAATGTAGTTTGACAGTTTTATTGCTGTGCTTGGTTTTTACTTCCAATTCGATCCAAAGTAGAAACCCTCATGTCACACTGCACTACATTGAGATATTTTCCTATGTTATTTCAGTCTTTTAGTGTGTACTGCCCCCCACAATAAAAAAAACTTATGTTGTAGCAATACAAGTTTTCATCTCATGCATCTGATAGAGTACAATAATCTCACACTGATGTTGAATTTTCCCAAACAAATCTTGAAACTATTAATAAAAAAAACAAAAAAGTCTCTGCAGAATCACCAAGTTTCTAGAAGGGTTTTTTTAGGTTTTACTGCAACTTTACGAGTCTTTAAACATATTTTTGGACTCGTTAAATGGAAGCTTGTTCACATGTCGTGCTGCTGCTTCACCACATGTTCGTGGTATGAAGCACAAAGTCTGACACGAGATTCCAAAGCTTCATCTTCAGCAGGTGATCTTCACGTCCGAGCTCACGCACGCACGAGCTCACGCGTGAAGTGATGCGTGATCGACTGACACAACTTTCCCACCACCGTGTAACCCGGTCCAGTCAGCCGGTCACGACCAGACGAGGAACGATTAAAAAATAAAGGTTGATAAAAAGTGATGATGAAGATGATGGTGGTACCTTCACAGCCGTCAGTCGTCCGACTCTCAGCAGAGACGCCGCCATGTTGAGAAGCTGCTCGACAAACAAACACAACGACGATCCTCGCTCTTGTTTGATGGCGTGCAGACTAGAACAGTTCTGGACCCCGGAGCCGGTTCTGACCTGATTCCTGATGGAGAGAGAAGCTCTGATGGACCGGACAGCTCTTTATGTAACACCGGGTCACGCCCCCCTCCCTCCTCACGAAACCGCCTCTCCTCAAGATCTGATTTGTCGTCCGGCAGTGACGTCACTGTGTCAACACAATTCGTCCGTGACGTCTCTAAGTCGGTTCGGTTCTTGTGGTGCACTTTTAAAATATGTGTACATTCCGTTCCCGCATTGGAAAGGCGTGGTCTGGGTGGTGTGACGTCAAATAAGAGCGACCACCGGTCGCCCCTCCCCTTTCCTCGTGCGTCGCGTGTGTGGATACAAACAAACATGGCGGCAATAGACTTTTGCGGGGACTGGCTCGTACTTACCTGTGACTTCAAATTGATCGCCGTTGACGTCACACAGGACAGGTGAGTAGTTCTGGTACCTCCATTTTTTTTAAATTTTTTTTTCGTGTTTCGGGTGGACTTTACGCTGCGTTTTGATGACGTGTTAGTGTCGCCGTCAAGACAGTTGTCAAGTCTTAGTCTGTCATTTTATTATTTACACAGTTCGTTCTGCAGATTTAAGTTAAAAAGAAACAGAAAACTGCAGAAGATAAAACATTTTATGTTCTCTGTCAGTCGGAGAGGAGGGAGACCACGTGACTGTCTTAAATTCAAAACATGTGTGTTTTGAACATTCTTACAAAACATTCTTACTTATCCACCTTTTCTGCAATTTCATCCACTTTCAATTGATGTTGCTTTTTATCTATTAATGTGCTTTTCTGTTTTAAATGCTATTATGAAAATAAATGTCCAGAAAAAGCGTTTTTAAAGAATATATATATATATATAATATTATTATACAAATTTCCCTGCTGCAGAGAGGCGTTTGTGTTCGACTGCAGCAAGGCTGAGAAGCGACGGCGAGAGGATGGGTGAGTCCAGGGAGTTGAGGCTAAAAAGTATGAGTTGAATTGAAGAGATAACTTCCGCCCTCAGTGACGCCCCGGAGGAAACGGGAAGCGACAAAATCCTCGCCGTTGCCGCGTCGCCCTCGGGGAAACTCCTGGCCGTGACGGATGACAACAAAAGGTTGCTCGTGTTCCGGTTCGACTCCTCATGGAAGCTGGTCAGCAGCAGGTACGGAGCCTGGTTTTAAGGTGTGTGTCGTCGTCTCACGTGTGTTTTGTTACAGGTGGGTGGTGCGTCGCTGCACCTCTCTGGCCTTCACTCAGACGGAGGAGGAGCTTCTGGTGGCCGACAAGTCCGGAGACGTGTACCTGTTCTCGGTGAAGGAGGGGGAGAAAGCAGGGGAGCTGAAGATGGGTCACTTGTCCATGTTGCTGTCTTTGGTGAGCAAACCTGCAGCCTCGCACTAAACAATCTTCAACCGTCCATCCCCTTGTGAGCATGCGTTTCTTCTCAGTCTTTGTCTCACGACGACAAGTTCATCATCACGGCCGACCGGGACGAGAAGATCCGAGTGAGTCGTCTGAGCTCGCCTCACAACATCCAGTCGTTCTGCCTCGGACACACAGAGTGAGGGTCAAAACTATCCACTCCCGCAAGAATGAGGCTCCTTCTCCTCCTTTATGACTGCTGACGTCATTGCGTTCTGACGTTTAACCTCTTTCAGGTTCGTCACTTCTCTCCTGATCCCAGCGGGACATCCTGACTGGCTGCTGTCGGGGTCTGGGGTACGACAAACACTCACACATGCATGTACACTAGAGGAGATTCTCGGTGTGTCAGATTCAATTTGCGGGTGAATTTACAGTGCATCTCCTGTATCCTTTTTGCACAGATATTTCCGATATCTATTCCCTTTTTTCAGAGGCATTGAAAATGCACCATCGTGTCCTCAGACATTGACAATAGTTGTACACATCAAACATGGAGGGAAACTAGAGACGCATTAGCTACGGCAAGATATTCAATGCACCAAAAAAAAGACGCAATATTTTGAGTTTTTCAACCGAGGACATCAATATGTAGAACAGACCAATACTTCTTAAGTAAAAACTGACGCATGAGCTAAATAGTGCAGTTAAGTAAAGTGTTTTGAATCGCACTTCAAGCATTTTTTAAATATCCACTACTTGTTTTTTAGATACATTGTTGGCAGTTAAAAAAAAAAAACTTTATTAACATTTCATGTGCATATTCAATTTCTAATTACTATACACATGAGTACTATGAACAATGCACTTTCGTACCGCTATGTGGGGCCTGAGAAAGTATTTTGACAGCAGCTGCTGTTTGCTATATAATGATATTAATAATAATGGTTTTATTTTTGGAAAGGGTTTATGTTTGTATATCAGTGCAATCAGTTTATTGAATTTAATATTTAAATGTTGCTTTAAAGGAAAGATTTATTGAAATCTTGTTTGTTATTTTAAGTAAGTACATAAATGTTTTCATTGACTTGCATATTGAAAGGTTCACTAATAGCTCGGTGCTCTTTTGTCATTGTCTAGTATTACTATTATATCAACCTTTTTATATACAATTTAAAAGGCCGCAATGCAAAAAAATGGAATTATTGGACTTGGAGTATCTTAAAAAAAAAACTTCATTTTGGGAAAAAAAAACCACATTATTTAATCAATCATTTAAAGCAATAAACCTTTTAAAATATTTGTATTACATTGTTTAAAGAATAGCAATTAAAATACCTATACATTTAAAAAAACAAAAAAAACATGGTTGACAGAAATCCTAAAATACACACTCGTGACTCTGCTGTCGTGCTTCAGGACGGGACCGTGAAGTTGTGGGACTTCAAGTCGGGTCGTCAGTTGCAGTCTTTGGACCTGGGCGACCAGGCAGCGGAGCAGCAGGAGAAGGTACGGAGGTCAGTTGTCTGTTCCTCCCCGTCAGACCTTCTCAACAGAGGAAACTCTTTTCGTCCATAGGAGACTGTGAGTCGGCTCGCCAGCGCCCCCGACGGTCGACATGTGGTGGTGCAGTGTGAGCGGTAATGAGACGGCACGAGACGACGCTTGTCCAGACAAATCCGTGATGACATCCATGTGTGTGTATGTTCAGGTCCAACACTCTGCAGTGCTTCTCCGTGGCTGACGATCTTCAGCTCCAGGCTTCACCCTCTCTGCCCTGCTGTCCCCTGGACATGACCTTTGACCCCACCGGTCGACTCTGGGTGCTGATGGACAACAGAGACGTCCCGCTGGGTGTCTTCACGTACCAGGGGAGCAGCTGGAAGGTACTGATGTGTTCTCCAGCGACGGATGAGTTGTGTTTGCCTGAGTCACATGTGTGTGTGTCTGCAGTGTGAAGAGGAGAGTCCAGAAGTGAAAAAGGCCACTCTAGCGTTCAGCGTCCACTGGCAGGATTTGGACGGTGAGTTTTTTTGCGCCCAGCAGGGGGCAGCACCTCATCAAGCCTGAGAAGGTTAAGTCCTGAAAACTGGATTTTTTTTTTCAGAGACCAGCCGGACGAGCAGTCGCTTCGAGCACCTGCACAAGGTGGAGTTTGACAACGTGGGCTCGTATCTGCAGAAGAAGGAGGAGCGGCTGCAGCAGCAACAGAAGAAGGAGGAGCGGCAGCAGCAGCAGAAGAAGAAGAAGAGGAAAACGGAGACGGACCAAGAGATCACAACCTGTAGCTGAATCTCATTTTTAAATAAACGACAACTAATTAAACTGTCGCCTCGTGCTTTAATTAGGTCAAAGTTCATCCTCATTGGTCACGACACCTTTCCCATGATGGTGCAAATGTGTGAGGGTGAAAACTAATTTTAACTGCATGGTAATTTCCGAAAATTAGAATAAGAATCACCTGGATAAATAGATCATGACTTCTTTCAAAATGTTTGTTTTGGGAGTTGACAGAAGGAGTGACTCAAGAGCAGAAGATCAGTGTCACAGGTGTTACATGAACCTTCGTTGAGTATAAAATTATGGATCCTGTTTCTACAAAGATGACCTTTGCTTCTTCACAAGTCACACGACATGCAGGACATGGCAGTTATCGTATCAGGGTCGATCTGCTCCGAATGACTAACCTGCTCCAGAGAAGGACAAGTTGGTGGTTGACTCTGATCTGATCCTCATTCTTCGAGTAGAGCAAGACTGACCTGATCCACTGAATCAACCTGATGATGCACTATATGTGGGGAATGAGACGGTCAATGTGATGAAATGCATTTTTTTGTTTCATTAGATTGACTAGTGCAGTGTAAACCGAGGCTTTAAAAAAACCCCAATAATTTTCCAAGGTCATTTGTGAACAAACTCTGGTCATAAAACTGTTATGACTACTATTTTATAATTGGCGTTACATTTTTGAAAAAATATGTAAAGTAGTAGTAGTTTTTTGTTCTTTTAAAACGTTTAAATGAATAATAATTTAGCAACATGTATTTGAAGTTACTAATAAAACATACTAAACAAACAAACCCTCTTGAGAACCTCATCATGCAAGGTGACATGCAGCTTCCCATAATGCTTTGCCGCCCAGCCAGTCAATCACCTTTTGAATACTGTATTAAAGCCAAAAAAAATCAGCTGTAACTTAATGGAGCAGTGTGTAGAATGGCATCATGGGAGTTCACTGTTTTTTGTTGGCATCATAAGTAAGGTGGGTGGGATAATTAAAGCCTGCCACTGAGTTCTGTGGCTGTGATAAGGTTTGGATTTCTGCCAGTAAAAATAATTATATGTAATGAAACAGAGTGAACAAAAGGGAGTTTTTGCAGTTCCTTGCTGCAGCTATATATGTAAATAAATGCTACCAAACAAGTCGGTGAACTAGGCTTCAGATTTGACCTCAGGACAGGTCAGGTTTTAGATCTTTGCTCATAAAAATATGAGAAAAACCATAATTGCGTGTTTATTTTCATTCAGTATATATTATTATGAGGGAAAAAAACATGTTTAGTGAATTTATTAGCAATAAAGCTTTTTTAAAGTGAGTCGCCTCATGATGCTTGTACAGTAATACTTCTGCGACGCTCACAACTGCTGCGCCGTCAGACTTCACTTGACAGACAAGAATCTCTGCTGCTTCTGTTTGTTTGAGATATCTTTAAAAAAAAAAAGTTTCCTAAGGGCGCAAAAAAGACCACTTTTTCAAGAATGCACTGATTTAAAGTGACAAGGAATTCAGAAGTATAATCTTGGTGGCGAAGAAGAACTTTACAAAATACTGGTTCAAACTTTCCAGACAGAAGAATGGATCGAAATAGTTGATGGTATATTTCCAATGGAAAAAATAAATTGAACAAAATTGACAAATGTATTGGATGATGTATTGAACTTTTATAATATTCTGCTTATCTCCTATAATTCCATGGACCCAAACTGTTATAGTTTTATTGTGAAACTGTGTTTTTCTCGATGTTGTCTTGACCTTTTAAGTATATACTTTATTGAGTATTGTTTTGATTGTTTAAGCGCTTTGTGGCTTACTTACTTACTTACCTTAGTCTGTTTTAATTGCAGTTCCTTAAAAAGGTGTTGACGTGACGTTAATGCAAAAGTGACAAAATCAAACAAATAAATACATCATTCAATATGTCTGTGTTATCTTGTTTATTTATTTTTTTAATTCTATACTGACACCACATTTCTATGTCCTACGGGCAATAAACGTTTCTTATTCTGATGTAATGTGTCAATAATCAATAAGAATTGTTTAATGAAATTATGTGGTTTAACTTCGTTTCTTCCGTGAAATTATTATTTAGTTGTAAAAACGTAATTATTTCAAACATCTTGTTTCAGTTTTTAATGATTGTTTTTTATTATTTAATGCACCTGAAGTTGTTTATTGAGGTGAGTTGAGGTGTAGAAGACATTCGAGTCATTCATTTATATATATTTGCTGTAAATGTAAAAGATAAAATGATCAAATTCTACCTATCGCTCGTGTTCTAATCATCCACTCCCTCTAGGGGGCGGCAGTGAGATCAGAAAGAGAACATCAGAGCGACCCCCCCCACCCCTGCCATAAATGACGTCACGTAGACACAACGGAGCTGTGACGGAAGGTGACTGGACGGAACCAGGGACGGTCGCGACAGGGATTCGTTGAAGACCAGATTCGGAACCGGGGCCGACGGAGAGAGACTCGCCGAGGAAGACCGAAGACCCGGCGGTACAGGAGGAGAAGAAGAAGAAGAAGAAGAAGAAGAAGAAAGGAACCGCTCGGCTGGACTCGGAACCGTCCGCTCCACGGTAAGAGAACCACAGAACCACCGAAGACCCACATCGAGTCCCTTCCTGGTCCAATAGTGAGACATATATATCGACGTACTAGGAGGAAGCCCCGGGTCTTCACCGCCCAAGACCGTCTTGGTACCCCCCAGCAGAAGACCCTCCACACCAGAGTCACACAAGGGTTTATATTTATATTTTTCAAACTAAAACCAGCTTTAGATTCCAGTTTATTCATCCGCGTTATTGCAGAGGATAAAGCAGGAAGCTGTGACGTCACGCCAGGTAGACACCGTTGTGTACCTGACGTGACGCTCAGATCAACGTGGCGATCGTTAGGATCCGCCGCCTCAGGGTTCGAGGGACCCAGAAGTCTACCCCAGGGTCTCTGCTCAGAACTGAAGTCAAAATCAGACTTTTAATTTGAAAAACACTTGGATTTCAAACCCTGTTGCTGTGGTGGTTTTATTTTCACATTGCATAAAAATATCTGTTATATAATGTTAGGAACAATAATAAAGTAAACTGACTCGCACGTGCTGGTCCACCTGCTTCACTCCTTCTTCCTGTGACCTTGCATGTCATGTCGCAGCGTGAGGTCAGAGGTCGATTTCTCCTCCTTGATCATGATGCTGTAAAAAAAATTGGTGTAAAGACTACAGTATTTAAACACTCTGAAGATGAAAAAAAAAGTCAAGACATGTTTTTGATTTTCAAGTTGTGAAGTTTTTCTCTTCAGATGCATCGAGCAGGAAGTTCAACAACACAATCAAATAAATAGAAGATACATCTGGTAAAACATACAAACTGAAGGACAAAGTACAGCGTGACATGAATGCTGTACTTTTGTGTCCATGTTAAACACACAGTTGTACACGTGGTAGGAAGAAAGACTCACACGTCTCGCCACATACTCAGCCCACCACATACTGATCCCACCACTCACTCATACCACCACACACTTATTCCACCACATACTCATCCCACCACACACTCTTTCCACCACGCACTCATCCCACCGCACACTTATTCCACCACACACTCATCCCACCACACACTCTTTCCACCACGCACTCATCCCACCACACACTTATTCCACCACTCACTCATCCCACCACACACTCATCCCACCACAAACTTATTCCACCACACACTCATCCCACCACGCACTCATCCCACCACACACTTATTCCACCACTCACTCATCCCACCACACACTCATCCCACCACACACTTATTCCACCACACACATTCATCCCACCACACACTTATTCCACCACTCACTCATCCCACCACACACTCATCCCACCACACACTTATTCCACCATGCACTCATCCCACCACACACTTATTCCACCACTCACTCATCCCACCACACACTCATCCCACCACACACTTATTCCACCACTCACTCATCCCACCACACACTCATCCCACCACACACTTATTCCACCACACACTCATCCCACCACACACTCTTTACACCACGCACTCATCCCACCACACACTTATTCCACCACACACTTATCCCACCATACACTTATTCCACCACACACTCATCCCACCACACACTTATTCCACCACACACTCATCCCACCACACACTTATTCAACCACACACACTCATCCCACCACTCACTCATCCCAACACAAACTCACCCCATCACACACGTATCCCACCATGCACTAATCCCACCACTCACTCATTCCACCATTTACTCATCCCACCTCATACTTATCCCACCCCGCACTCATCCCACAACTCACTCATCCTACCACTAACTCATCCCACCACATACTTATCCCACCACACACTTATCCCACCACTTACTCATCCCACCACTCACTCATCCCAACACACACTTATCCCACCACACACTTATCCCACCACTTACTCATCCCACCACTAACTCATCCCACCACATACTTATCCCACCACACACCTATTTCACCACTTACTCATCCCACCACTCACTCATCCCACCACACACTCATTTAACCACTCACTCACCCCACCCCGCACTCATCCCACAACGCACTCATCCCACCACTAACTCATTCCACCACACACTCATGCCAGCACACACTCATCCCGCCACTCACTCATCCCACCACACACTTATCCCACCACACACTCATCCCACCACTTACTCATCAAACCACATACTTATCCCACCCCGCACTCATCCCACCACGCACTCATCCCACCACTAACTCATCCCACCCTGCACTTATCCTACCACACACTTATCCCACCCCGCACTTATCCTACCACACACTTATTTCACCCTGCACTTATCCCACCACACACTCATCCCACCACGCACTCATCCCACCACACACTTATCCCACCCTGCACTTATCCCACCACACACTTATCCCACCCCTCACTTATCCTACCACACACTTATTTCACCACACACTTATCCCACCCTGCACTTATCCCACCACGCACTCATCCCACCACACACTTATCCCACCACACACTCCTCCCACCACACACTCCTCCCACCACACACTCATCCCACCACACAATTATCCCACCCCGCACTTATCCTACCACGCACTCATCCCACCACGCACTTATCCCACCCTGCACTTATCCTACCACACACCTATTTCACCACACACTTATCCCACCCTGCACTTATCCCACCACGCACTCACTCATCCCACCACGCACTCATCCCACCACACACTCATCCCACCACACACTCCTCCCACCACACACTTATCCCACCCCGCACTTATCCTACCACACACTTATTTCACCACACACTTATCCCACCCTGCACTCATCCCACCACGCACTCATCCCACCACACACTCCTCCCACCACACACTTATCCCACCACACACTCATCCCACCACGCACTCATCCCACCACACACTCATCCCACCACTCACTTATTCCACCAAGCACTTATTCCACTACAAACTTATCCCACCACACACACCCACACACATTATATAGATAAACAGATAAAACTCCTCCAACACGGTGGAAGATCTCCTGACACAAGTTGAAGAACTGCTCCTGCTCAGCCTCAGATTGTAAGAACGTTGATAAAGATTAGAAACTTGAGCAGAGGCTTGAAATACTTCCTCCTGATTGGACGAGTAGATTGCAGAGGTGAACTCAAATGATATGTTTTGTTATTTCTTTTAATTCTTTTTCCGAGAGAAGTTACTCATTGTTTATTTAGTGAGTCCATGTTGAATGAACTGACTCAGTGTTGTCTTTGGTGAGTCTCTGTTTTAGTGTTTGTTAAGTGGAGTCAACGTTCTGTTCTTGAGTTTGTGTCCTTGTTCTTGTGTTCACATTCTTTTTATTAATAGTTGTGTTCACATTCTTTTCATTAATAGTTGTGTTCACATTCTTTTCATTAATAGTTGTGTTCACATTCTTTTTATTAATAGTTGTGTTCACATTCTTTTCATTAATAGTTGTGTTCACATTCTGGATTGTTGCGCTCACGTTGTTGTGTTCATGTTGTGAATTATTGTGTTCACATTGTTGTTTTGTTCAACTTTTTATTGTGTATAAATTCTTTTAATTAATTGTTGTGTTCATAGTGTGGTAGTGAGTTGTTGTCTTCATTGTGTTATTTGTTAATTGCTGTGCGCACATTGTTATAGTGAATTGTTGTTGTGCTTATGCTGTTCTTGTGAGTTGTTGTGTTTAAATTCTTATCATGAGTAGTTGTGTTCACATTGTTGTTTTGAATTGTTGTGTTCATTGTATTGTATTGAGTTCTTGTGTTCACATTGTTGTTTTGCGATTTCTTGTGTTTAAATTCTTATCATGGATAGTTGTGTTCACATTGTTGTTGTGAGGTGTTGTTGCTCTGAGTTGTTGTGTTTAAATTCTTATCATGGATCATTGTGTTCACATTGTTGTTTTGAGATGTTGTGTTCATGTTGTGGCTCTGAGTTGTTGTGTTTAAATTCTCCTCATGGATAGTTGTGATCACATTGTTGTTGTGTTCATGTTGTGGCTCCTAGTTTTTGTGTTTAAATTCTCCTCATGGATAGTTGTGATCACATTGTTGTTGTGTTCATGTTGTGGCTCCTAGTTGTTGTGTTTAAATTCTCCTCATGGATAGTTGTGTTCACATTGTTGTTGTAAGTTCTTGTGTTCAATGACTCTCTCTTCTCCGCAGACTTGTCAGTCAGAAATGACTCTCCTGGACCGGCACCACTGACCCCGGAGCAGGACTCGGACTTGGACTCGACATGGCTCCCGTTCCTCCTGGAGTGCGTCTACTGTTCTCCTTCAGCCGGGAGCAGTGGTGAGTCCACCTTAAGAGGAAGTAGAGAACCGGACCAGTTCTGCCTGTTGTAATGTGATCACAGTGTGTCAGAGTCCAGGGTCCTCTCTGGGCTACTCGGTCAAAAGGACCTCATGAAGACTCCATTAGTCACATGACCGGCAAACAGCCAATCATGTTGATTCTGAGCTCACAGGTGTTAAATCACCTTCTGAGGCACATGTTTGTTTAGTGCAGCTGAACTTGTGTCAGGTGTATCAACCTTCACGGCTGCGCCCACCTGTGTGCAGGTACCGAGCGCTCACCTTCGTCCTCACCTTCCTCCTCTACACCAGCTTCCATCTCTCCAGGAAACCAATTAGCATCGTCAAGGTAAGCGGCCTCGCCAGCTGTCCTGCCAGCTGTGGCTCACATGTGTTTGTGTTCAGAGTGAGCTACACAAGAACTGCTCCGCCCTGGCGGTGGCTGAAGCCTCCACGCTGGCCTCTGGTGGTCAGCACATGTCCTTCCACGACTGCAGCTGGAAGCCCTTCGGTTCGTATTGTCGAGTGACGCCAAGTATGACAAACATCCCACACACATTTGTATATACAGTAATGTATACATGAATAAATACATTTATTAATACTTACGTAAATACATTATAGTTACACATTTGTAAATAACGTTATATATTTATGTATTAATACATTTTAAATGACACAACTCAGTATATTTTTTTATATAATATCTATTAAAACACTTAATTTATATTAATATACGTATAACACATATGTAAATACATTTTTTTTTCATTTAGAAATACATTATTAAATACATTCTGTAAACATCATTTAAAAATATTATTTATTACCGTTTACATGTAGTTGAGCTATATAACCACTAGATACTTCCATCCAAATATTTTTATAAATGGATTTCAAAAAACGAATTAATATAATTATTTAAGCACTATTTTGAATATAAAATCAATTTAAATCAGTAGGTAAAACTAGAATGAATAAATAAGTTCTTATAGTGTTGATTTATTTGCGAAACTTTAAGGATAATAAGTGCACCTTATGATCCTAAAAATACAGTTAATGAGTGTATGTGATTCATCTGTTATTTTGTCCGAAATGCATCTATTTGATGCGGCTCTACAATAATAAACTATTTTTCTCTAATCACTACTGGAAGGGCTTTGCTGTAATGGGATTAGAATGGAGACGTGAATGCATGTAACTGGTTACACACCGGTTATAAGCCTTGATTACATGTGCATGTAAAATTGTGACCGTTAAAACCCTGATAAATATATTGTTTATACAGTTGTTATAATCTCTGTTGCGTAAGAGAGACATAAATACGTGCATATTAAACAGGAAGTGACACAAGTAGGTTTAAGTGTGTGAACTGTTGTGTGCTCAGATAAGAGCAACTACAAGCAGCTGCTGGGAGCTCTGGACTACTCCTTCCTGTGCGCCTACGCCGTGGGAATGTACCTGAGGTGAGAGCGCAGCAGGGGGGGCGGAGCTCCAAGTCCACGAGAAGGTTCTCCCGTCAACCATCTTGTCCCCTGTGCAGCGGCATCATCGGCGAGCGTCTGCCCATACGCCTCTACCTGACGGTGGGCATGCTGGCCAGTGGACTCTTCACCTGCCTGTTCGGACTCGGCTTCACCTTCAATGTCCACAACATGAGTTTCTACATCGTCGTCCAAGTAAGACGTCCAGCTGCATCTAGGCGTGTGTATTGGCAAAAAACCTGGCAATACCATATGTATCATGATACAGGGGCAACAATACGATGTATTGTGATACTGTAGGAACTAGGATATATTTGTAGTATTGTTGAGTATTTGACTCTGGTGTTGTCGTAACTGCTTTCATTTGTTTTGAAACCAAGATATGTTATGATATAAACATCAGCTTTAGAAGCTGCTGGTGTCCACTGTATCCTCTCGTCCTCAGTCATCGCTGGGATCTCACAGGATGTCATTGTTTGTTCAGCTGCTGAGGATGTAATTAAAGAAATTGAAGAAAGAATAAAATCCGGACTTAAGTCAGACCAGTCTGAAATAATATTTTTAAAAGGTGAAGGAATAAAGAAATATATTGTCTAATATTAGATGTTAAAATAAAAACAAAAATAAGTAAACCACGAATTAAGATGAATACGAGGTTGTAAAAATAAATTAGTTGAAGAATAATATTGATAATAAAATAATTAAATGAGGTCTTAAAAGGTTTACTTGTAAATAAGTGAAAACAAGCTGATGTATAAATAATAATAAATATGGATGATATGTCATGTGACATGAATAAAAAAAAAAAGAATATGTATAAAGGATTATCAGATAGTAATAAAGATTTTAAAGTATTATCATTAAAATAGTTTTAAATCATTGGATGACAAAAAACTACATCAGCCTGCATCCCAACAGAAGAAATATATCAGATGTAAAGGAGGTTCAGAGGTCAATTTGTTTTGTGTCTCAGGTGGCGAACGGACTGGTCCAGACCACCGGCTGGCCCAGTGTGGTCACCTGCATCGGAAACTGGTTCGGCAAAGGAAGGTGAGTGAACCTGCCTCTGACGCCTCCATCCAATGGTTCATAACATCACGACCACTTGCAGCTCGGTCTCACAGATCCCACGATAGAATTCTCTCCCTTCATGTCGTGATGTTACATGTTGATGAACCGTGTGTCATGTGAAGGCGTGGACTCATCATGGGACTGTGGAACTCTCATACCTCGGTGGGGAACATCCTGGGCTCCTTGATCGCTGGTTACTGGGTCTCTTCAAACTGGGGTATGTCCTTCATCGTCCCGGGACTCATCATCGCTGCCATGGGCGTCGTCTGCTTCCTGTTCCTGATCGAGCGTGAGTCCAACCCCACTTATAATTATTTATTTATTTATTTTGTATTTTCATAAATAAATGGGTTTTTTTTACACTTAAAGTTGTATATTCTAAATCCAATAATTCAAAAATAAATGTTCAAAATTAAATATCATTATGATTGGCTGAAAGTTCCATTAAGTAGTTCTAGGTATTAGGTATTGTCTGGTGTCTCACTATTATACCAAGATTTGTATACTGAATCTAAAAGGCAACAAGTTGAAAACTATTAAAACCAAAAAAAAATGCATACATCACTTTTTGTTCCTCCTCAGATCCAAACGACCTGAAAAGCATGTACAATACGCCGCCCCCTGCTGGACACCACGTGAGTGCACATCCTGTTCATAATCTCGATCATTCTGTTGATCAACTTCATAATCTCTCAGTTCGACTCTATAGCGCCCCCTCACTTGTGTGCTCATGTTGGCAGCTGCAGGTCACGACTAAAGGTTGGAATGGTGGTAACGGACACAGTGAGACGTTCCTGCAGTACAAAGAAAACAAAGCTCCGGTGAGTTTCCTCCTGGAGTAAAAACCATGATGAACATTGGGTTCATCCATGTGGATCACATGTTGATCAAATGAACGGCCACTGATCCTCCTCTTGAGAGGTCATCCCAGGGTCAATGAGCAGCTGTTGTGTAACTGACTGTGATCGTCCTCTCAGGGTTACTACTGCTACCAAGATAGTGTTCAGAACAGGAAGGTCAGTCCTCTGCCGCCAAGATTAAGATGATGATGATGATGATGATGATGATGACGAAGGTGGTGGGGATGATTGTGATAATTCTGGGCGGGGCAGACACCGATGCCAATCATGTGACTTAAGTCTTGTAAGTGAATTTTCATTGTGGTGCAGGAGCAGGAACTGCTACACTGATGAGACATCTGCCAAACCCTGATGCTGACGCCTCTACTGACTCAGCTTTTTGACGTACATTTCAATTTGGTTTTGGTTTGAGTAAAGGGAATTTGAAGGCCTTGTTTGAAAGTATATTACTTCCATTAGAATATTTAATGGTTGAATTTAATATTTCAAATGTTTAAACTTTTTTTTATTGAAATGTTGTTTTTCTAAGCATTGATTTATTTATTTTTATTAATCAAATTCAACAATTCCTAAAGTTAATGTTTGGTCTTGTTTTTTGGAATAATTTACTTGAAGAAAAAAACTACTAATTTTTAAAAATAAACTTTTAAGTCATTGTCGCGTGATTGGCTGAAAGTTTGACCGAAAAGCTTTGTACACTATTGGTCATTATACCAGCATTTTTTATATTGAATTTAAAAAATGTTACCAATAACAAAAGATTCGATTTTTAAAATTGTAATATAACATAAAAAAACTACAATATAAAATGAACTATTGAATTTAAATATTAAATAAAAATAAATCAACCGTTTTATATATAATTAGTTTAATTAATTATATATATATATAAAAAAACAATTAAATGCTTAAAAACACAATATTACAATAAAAAAAATCAAAGTTTCAACCTTTGAAATAAGAAAGTCAATCGTTCAATATTCTGCGGTGACTGATATACTTCCATAGGCTTGAAGCAGAAATAAAGGGTTTATATTTCAAAATATTGATGACAAATTTCAGTCAAATCGGATAAAAAGAAAAAAGTAAAACTACACAAACACTTGCATCTGCAAAATATGTTCCATCTACATCACGCAGTTACCATGAAGCTTCAACGGGTGTCAGCAGGGAGCAAAAAAAGCAGTGCCTGCTCCTGCAACACAATCATGTTGTCGTGCAACTGGATGAACTTTTAACGGCGGGAAAGTATCTTCCGGGTCACTCGCCGTCCCAGACCAAACCGTAACTGTCGGCTGATGGAAGAGCTCAAGATGTTAACCAACAACTCACCACTTTTTTTTACCTCAGAGTTACGACACGGAGCTGCTGTTGCCGCGGGACACCAGCTGTGTTCTGGTCCAGCCCGTGGTGGTCGTGAAGAGCGAGGCGGAGCCTACGGCCATCAGCTTCATGGGAGCGCTGCGTATCCCGGTCAGTGCCTCTGTCTCATCCCGACCTTTTATTTTGAAAGTCTTATTTTTACCTTTGCACAAGTCATCACTTCTTTTTTTGTCTTCAGGGAGTCGTAGAGTTTTCCCTGTGTCTGCTCTTCGCCAAGCTGGTCAGCTACACCTTCCTCTTCTGGCTGCCGCTCTACATCACCAAGGCCGGTGAGTGGTTCTCAAGTGTCCAGTGTGAGTTTTGAGTTTCATGTTTGATGCGTGTCCGCAGCTCATCTGGACGCCAAACAGGCCGGAGATCTTTCCACGCTGTTTGACGTCGGAGGAATCGTTGGTATGGATGTGTGTGTGTCTTGTGTTACTGTCAGGACATGTGTGTATCATGCCGTGTGTGTGTGTGAGCAGGTGGGATCCTCGCAGGAGTTATCTCCGACAAGCTGGGGATGAGAGCCGTGACCTGCGCCGTCATGCTGCTGCTGGCTGCTCCGACGGTGAGTCCACTTTGGTAGCCTCACCTGTGTCAGTTAGCTTTAGCTTTAGTTAGCATCAGCTCCTTTAATTAACTTCAGCTTATTTAGTTCATCATCAGTTAGCTTAATTAGACTTAGCTGCAGTTAGCATATGTTGCTTCAGTTAGCATCAGCTGCTTAAGTTAGCATCAGCTGCTTCAGTTAGCCTTAGCTTATTAAGTAAGCATCAATTAGCTTTAGTTAGTATCAGTTGGTCTTATCTGATTTGGTTAGCATCAGTTGTTTCAGTTATTATCAGTTGCGTCCTTCACTTAGCATCAGTTGCTTCAGTTAGCCTTGACTTGACTTCTTTAGTTGGCATCAATTAGCATTAGCTGCTTTATTTGTACCAGTAAGTCTCAACTGCTTCAGTTAGCGTCAGCTGCTTCGTTCAGCAAAAGTTGCTTCAGTTAGCATTACTTGCTAGAGTTAGCACCAGTTGCTTCACTTGGCATAGTCTACTTCAGGTAGCTTCACTTGCTTCAGTTAGCCTCAGCTACTTCAGTTCGCTTCTGTTAGCATCCATTGCTTTAGTTAGTATCAGTTAGTCATAGCTGCTTCAATTAGCTTCAGTCGCTTCAGTTTGCCTCAGTCGCTTTAGCTTGCATCAGTTGCTTTAGCTAGCATCAGCTTCATCAGTTAGCATCACTTGCTAGAGTTAGCAGCAGTTGCTTCACCTGGCATAAACTACTTCAGTTAGCATCACTTGCTAGAGTTAGCACCAGTTGCTTCACCTGGCATAAAAGACTTCAGATAGCATCAATTTGCTTTAGCTTGCATCAGTTACTTTAGCTAGCATCAGCTTCATCAGTTAGCATCCCTTGCTAGAGTTAGCACCAGTTGCTTTAGCTAGCATCAGCTTCATCAGTTAGCATAACTTGCTAGAGTTAGCACCAGTTGCTTCACCTGGCGTAAACGACTTCAGATAGCATCATTTGGCTTTAGCTTGCATCAGTTCATTTAGCTAGCATCAGCTTCATCAGTTAGCATCACTTGCTAAAGTTAGCATCAGCTTCATCAGTTAGCATCACTTGCTAAAGTTAGCACCAGTTGCTTCACCTGGCGTAAACTACTTCAGATAGCATCAATTACCTTAACTTGCATCAGTTCCTTTAGCTAGCATCAGCTTCATCAGTTAGCATCCCTTGCTAGAGTTAGCACCAGTTGCTTTAGCTAGCATCAGCTTCATCAGTTAGCATCACTTGCTAGAGTTAGCACCAGTTGCTTCACCTGGCGTAAACGATTTCGGATAGCATCAATTGGCTTTAGCTTGCATCAGTTCATTTAGCTAGCATCAGCTTCATCAGTTAGCATCACTTGCTAAAGTTAGCATCAGCTTCATCAATTAGCATCACTTGCTAAAGTTAGCACCAGTTGCTTCACCTGGCGTAAACTACTTCAGATAGCATCAATTACCTTAACTTGCATCAGTTCCTTTAGCTAGCATCAGCTTCATCAGTTAGCATCCCTTGCTAGAGTTAGCACCAGTTGCTTCACCTGGTGTAAACTACTTCAGATAGCATCAATTAGCTTTAGCTTGCATCAGTTCCTTTAGCTAGCATCAGCTTCATCAGTTAGCATCAGTTGCTTTAGCTAGCTTCAGTAAGTCATAGCTACTTCAGCTAGCATTAGCAGCTTTAGTTATTATCAGTTAGCATTGGTTGCTTCATTTTAGGGTAATTAAAAAAAACAGCAGCTATTTGTGTGTTTTATGCGAATGAGCGTAACGTTTTTCTCCTGCAGCTCTACGGCTTCTCTATGATCAGTGAACTTGGCTTCGGGCCGACCGTCGGTAAGACTTCATTATCTGTTCTTTGCAGCACCAGCAGCGTACTAACGGTTTGTGTTTGGCAGCCATGTTGTTGGTGTGCGGGGGGCTTGTCAACGGACCATATTCTCTCATCACCACTGCTGTGTCGGCAGATCTGGTCAGTACCTCCTCACTCGGTCCAACACGTGTTCACAGTCACATGACACCCCTGTTCTTGTCCTCAGGGAACTCACAAGAGTCTGAAGGGAAACGCCAGAGCGTTGTCCACGGTAACCGCCATCATCGACGGAACCGGCTCTGTAGGTCAGTGACCTTTGACCTAAGATGGGAAGGGATCGTATTTTGTCATGAACATACTGGACTGATGTAAATGTGTCTCTTTAGGTGCAGCGGTAGGCCCCCTGCTGGCAGGAGTCCTGTCTGCAGGTGGGTGGGATCAGGTCTTCTACATGCTGATGGCTGCAGACTTCCTGTCCCTGCTGGTGAGATTCGATAAACACTCTCATGATCTCAAGAGGTTTGAGCTACGATGCCACATCTGGCTCCTCAGGACCATAACGTTGTTTCTTTTTAAGATAAGACTTTAAAAGCAGATGTGCCTGTGTTTCAGCTTTTACTGCGACTCGTCTCCCAGGAGCTGACCTGTGCCAAGTCCAGACCCATCACAGCTGTGGAGTGAGTATAGTAGTGTGAGGGGAGGGACGAATGCAAGGGTGGTGAAGGAAACATGTTGGGAGGTGAGGGTGACGCGTCTGAGGGTAGTGAAGTAGTGATGATGAAGCTTCATGAAGCAGTGTCATGTTGTTTAGAGGTCAGTAGGTGGCGCCATCAGTTGATGATATGATGTTTTCATTAGAATAGTTGTTAAAAACGAAGAACAATTATGCAGAGACAGCCATCTAGTGGAAGATAATGACACTGCTTCATCACTGTAGTAAAGTACAGATACAAGGGTGGGGTAGGAGATGTGTATGTGACTGAGAAGACATGTGAGGGTGGAGAAGGAGATGTGAGAGGGTAGAGAAAGTAGATTATACAGGTTAGAGTGGAGAAGATGTGTCAGGGTAGAGAAAGTAGAGGAGATATGTGAGGGAAGAGAAGAAGATGTGTAAGGGTAGAGAAAGTAGAGAAGGAGATGTGTAAGGGTAGAGAAAGAGATGTTTAAGGGTAGAGGAGCGGTGAGAGGGTAGAGAAAGTGGAGAAAGAGACATGTGAGGGTGGAGAAGTAGATGTGTGAGGAAAGGTTAGAGGTACTTGGGGCCACATTAGGATCTGGGGAGTACCTAGCAAGTGTCTATGAGCTTCACATCTGATTGTCTCACACAGGCTGAAGGAGCACTGACCACTGATGCACCTGCGTCCAGACCTCCATCTACACGACCTCCATGTGGACAAAGTTCATGTCAAACATCTGTTGGACACCTTCGCCCAGCTCGGATTTGACTTCTGTCCATTGAAGACATTTGCTGGATGGACATCTTTTAACCCCATGAGGATTCACTGTACCAGCCGGACACTTGTGCCGGGCTGGAGTCTATCTGCTGCTCAAACTCTGGGTCTGGTCCCGGGTCTCATGGGTTTTTTAATGTTTTGGACTCAAAACTGTTCGTTGCAGGGAAATGTGGACCTGTTGAGATTGCAGTTGCTGGTACAACTCTGACCACCGAAGGCCTTATTCTGCACCAAAGATCCAACCTGACGTCTTTTATTTTGAAATGTGTGTCGCTGACGTGTTTCTAATGGAATCACCTGTTGAGATCATGTGACCAGTGAGAGGACCGAGTGTCACGTGACCAGTGACAGTCCACTGAGTCCAGGGGTAACTTATTTTTCACGTGGGGAGGAAGGGGGACATAATAAAAGGGGGCGCTATCCAGAAGAGGATTGTGGGAAGTCATTGTCCAATAAATCCTTCGAGGGTCTACAGGCTCAGCTGGACTTGACAGGCGGTGAGTTTCTGACAGACAGATCCACTCAGTGACAGCAGCAGACCCCACAAGTGGACCCAGACACTACATGTAAGGACCCTCGGCCGTATGACGTCACAGGCAATTACACAAGCTTAAAAAAACAAACATAAAAACTCACTTTTACAATTAATTTTAATTAAGGTTTATGTGTGTATCCGTCCAAAAACTACGATCATAAGTACACACGCGCGTTCACGCAGACACACACAGAATGTTTCAAAGTTGCAATTCCAATGCGCGTGCGCAGGGCGCGTCCCCGGGGAGATGAGTAGTAAACGCGGAGGCGGGAGCGCGCGCGGCTTTATGAGAGCCGCTGACTTACCGGGGACCACAGAGCGGAAACGACACCGGACCGAGACCCACCGAACCCCCGTTCCCAGTCTCACAAGAGGCGGCCGTGATCGAGGAGCAGGCGATGGTGACCGGCTGCTGACCGCGCACTCACCCGGGGCCGCTGGCGAGCACGGCAGCGGAGGAGGACCAGGAACCGCGTAAACCCGCACGAGAGTCGACATCATGGGATCCGCTTCTTCCTCATACCGGGTCATCTACCTGGACGTGGACGGCCGGATCCAGAGGGTGAGTCCGACACGAGTGTGACGTCACGATTCGAATCGGAGTGACGTCACACGTCATGGATGGATCCATGGATGCATCAAAACAACGTTTCTCCTCCACCACCATATGTGTCGTGTGGTGTCTTCAGAGATGAGGTCAGATGGAGAGGGGGAGGAGAGGAGGAGAGGAAGAGAGGAGATGTCACGAGGAGAGGAGGATTTCAGGAGGAAGAGGGGAGTTGAGGGTGTCGGATGGAGAGGATGAGAGGGTGTTAAGAAGTTGAGGATATCTGGAGAAGAGGGGGAAGAAAGGCAAATATGTCAGGAGAAGAGGGGAAGAGTTGAGGATGGAAGAGAAAGTGAGGGTGTCGGAAGGAGGAATGGAGAGAAGATTTGAGGAGGAAGGAAGGAAGGGAAGAGTTGAGGGGGGGAAAAGGAGAGATGGTGGGGTCTCAGGAGATGGAGGACATGAGGAAAGAATGTCACGAGGAGAGGATGTCAGGATGAAAAGAAGAGTTTAGGAGGAAAGAAGAGAAGATTTGAGGAGGAAGGAAGGAAGGGAAGAGTTGAGGGGGGGAAAAAGGAGAGATGGTTGGGTCTTAGGAGATGGAGGACACGAGGAAAGAATGTCACGAGGAGAGGATGTCAGGATGAAGGGAAGAGTTTAGGAGTACAGAAGAGTAGAGTTGGTGTAAGGAGGAGAGGAAAGAAGGTGAGGATGTCACAAGGAGAGGATTTCAGGATGAAGGGAAGAGTTTAGGAGGAAAGGAGAGAAGGTGAGGGATTTTATGAGGGTGAGGACATAAGGTGAGGAGGAGGTGAGAATGTCAGGAGAAGACGAGAGTGTCGGCAGAAGAGGGGAGAAGGTGATGGTGTGAAGAGGAGAAGAGGGAAGGTGATGGTGTGAGGAGGAGAAGAGGGAAGGTGATGGTGTGAGGATGTCATGAGGAGGACCTGAGGTGAGGACCAGGTGAACACACCTTTCTGTGTGTTCTTCCATGCAGGTGGTGTTCAGTCGGTTCTGCAGCCCGTGTGACATCAAAGAGTTGTTGTGCACAGCTCTGGGCGTGCCGAGGTAACACACACACGCACACACACACACACACACGCACACACACACACACACACACACACACACACCGTGGTGAGTCCAGGTCATGCTGACCAGGTCTTCTCTGGCGCAGGAACACTAACTTGTCTCTGCTGGATTCCTCCGGAGCGATGGTCTCCATCGACCCCACCATGCCGCACAACAGCGAGAGGTATGATGATGTGGGCTCTAAGACTCTCACCTGGGCAGGTGACTTCTCTCCCTCCCCCCGCCCCCTGGTGGTCACCTTGTGTAGCGACGGAGGTTGCAGGTGCTCCTGCTGCCTCCTTCCCTCCACCACAGTAGCTTATGATGTCAGGTGTAAAACTTTTTAACGCCCGTCTTTGAACCTACGACTTATTGGTCATGTGACTTACGATCCGCTTTGCTAAACCTTCATAAAGCAGTTTATGTGCTGGAATCTTCACACCATAAATTAAAATTGTGTTAACACACACACACACACTCACACATTGTCAACATTGTTAAACCTGTTGTTGAAATGAACGGAACCAATATAATGACTCCAGCTTAACAAGCCGCACTGCTGTTATCTTATCTCACAAGATCTGTGTGTGTGTGTGTGTGTGTGTGTGTGTGCGTCTGTTTATGTGCGTATTGAAGGTCACCGTACAGAGTCGTGCCACTGGCCGGAGGACAGCTGGCGGGTGAGAAACACACTCATGAAAACACAAGCTTGTACACAAATGTTAAATTAAAAATAACACAACATCCACACATGCATGAGTAATGCACACAGATTTACCTTTAAACACAATACTCCACACTCTAGAGCAGTGGTGGGCAGTTTAATTTCGTCAGGGGCCACATTCTATACAGTGGATGTTTTGAGGGGCCGTCAAACAAAAATGAAGAAATGAAAAATTTAAGCTCGAATGATTCTTTTATTGTATGTATATAACTTTAATTAATAATATATTTTTTATATTCAATACATTTTTTTTAAGGGGCAATACTACTCACATGGTGCAACCCGGGGGCCACACGTGACCCTCTGACTATCTCATGTGGACCGCGTAAGGTCAAAATACAACTTTTAAACTGACCATCTAGTAATTGATCCGATGAGTATCTAACTTTTTTATTACTAGTTCAACTCTTAAATATCAAGGATCTTTGTTTAAGGATATACATTATTTTTACATACACTTTTTTTTTTATTTGCTTTTTTTAAGGGTTTTGTTTTTTATAAATTATTAGAAAATAAACTGCTTTTATATGACATTTTATAAATATTACGCAGTTTATTTTGATTTTGTTTTTCTTTAGAATCATTCAATTAAAAAAAACAAATATGCATCAAAGTAAGTAAGCTTAAGAATGTCCTTTTATTTGTTTATTTAATTGAAGAGGTCTTTATTTGTTCCTTTTTTTTTTTCTTTTGCCTTGAAGGTCCCGTATATAACAGACACAGTATGGCCCCTGATGAAATGTAATTTACCATCCCTGCCCTATAGTCATATTTTTAGACCAGTAATGAGTAAAATATATGAATCCAAAAATAGTTTCTACGTGATCCTTTACCTCATGAGGGCCACATATACACGGTCTAAGGGCCGCATGTAGCCCCCGGGCCCATGTCGGCTCTATAGTGTAGGTGTGTGACAAAGTTTTTTTTCCACACTATGTCACGGGGTTGTGTGGTCGGTCATCCACGACCTGCAGCGGACGACGGTGGAACATCTGAGCAGTGTTGCCATGGCGACAAGCTCAGCTCTGATCTTCTCAACCTTGTTGTTGTCGTCGGCTCTCTCGATTTTCTTTTGATGTCGGAGTCGTTGCCCTGCTGACCTCCGACCTCTACCGTGTCAGTGACGGGACACGGGACACACAAACACACACACACACACACACACACACACACACAAACACACACACACAGTTTTATAATTCCACTTGCTTTTTTATGGGCCGGCCTGGTTGAACTTTGTCCACAACATCTCGCCTCTCCACCAATCAAACTGCGGTGACAGCGTGAGAGCGCCAGGACGGACGCGCTCGCCTCAGTGTTGATCGTCCAGAGATGCTGCACAGACGTGTGTTGCGTTGTTGACTCGTCCTTGTGTCTCTGCAGATAAGGAAGAGCTTTTCCAGAATGTTCTGACTCAGGTGGCCGAGCAGTTCTCCAGGTAAACACATTTATATGCACTTCCTGTTTGTCCTTCCTGATCGACGGCGGCAGATGCTAACATTAAAAAAAACGATTTAGATCTTAAATTTAACTTCCTAAAATCACATCTTGTCTTTTAGCTTCTATTTTGTTTTTTCTGCGATAGACTCCAGCAGGGGGCGCTCATTTTTGAACCAGCAGTTTTATGACGACATCACTGTCTCACCATCTCTTATCGCGGTGACAGACGATCCAGATTATCTTATGACATCATCTCAGAAGAAACATCTAGTTAATGAACTAAAAACAAAACATAATGAGATAAACATCTGTTAATCGTGACCATGTCGTACTGTCGGCGTCTGATTTCGTCTTTTGTCATCGTTCAATTTTGTGTTTTAAATATGAAGGACTCTTGTGTGTCCAAACTGTCTTATCTATGTCAGTGTTGAGCAGTGTGTGTGTATGTGTGTAATTGTCACAATTAGCAGGTGATAGGAAGTTGTGTAATAGAGATAAAGTGATTGTTACATAAAGTGAAGCTGGTTCTATACTCTTCACAAGACAAACGTTTTTGGTCGTTCTGTTGCTTTGGTTCTTCTGATTCTCCTTGAATTTCAGTGGTTGTTAGTGAAGCCTCTGTTAGCTGTAGCCTTTCTTAGCTAATGCTAGTAATGGGTTGACGAGGCCTCATGAAGCCGCTGATGCTGTATCATGATACAGTTTGGAAGGCCACTAGATGGCATCATTTCATGTCAGTGAGAATGAAGCCAAGTTTTATTGAAATAGTAGATCAGAGCCTACGATAAGGAAGCAGAGTGACATCTAGTGGCCTCTAAAATATTAAGAAACTGTATCAGCTGTATCGTGAGACTTTATCAACCCATTTCTAGCCACAGTCTCTGGCAGCTTTAGCCTTAATTAGCTGTATCCTTTATTAGCTGTAGCCTCTGTTAGCTTTATCCTTCCTTAGCTGTATCCTTTCTTAGCTGTAGCCTCTGTTAGCTTTATCCTTCCTTAGCTGTATCCTTTCTTATCTATAGCCTTTGTTAGTTGTAGCCTCTGTTAGCTTTATCCTTCCTTAGCTGTATCCTTTATTAGCTGTAGCCTCTGTTAGTTGTAGCCTCTGTTAGCTTTATCATTCCTTAGCTGTATCCTTTCTTAGCTGTAGCCTTTATTAGCTCTATCTATATAAATAGAGATTATTATTATTAATATTATTATTTTCCTTTCTTAGCTGTAGCCTCTGTAAGTTGTAGCCTCTGATAGCTTTATCCTTCCTTAGCTGTAGCCTCTGTTAGCTGTATCATTCCTTAGCTGTAGCTACTGTTAGCAGTAGCTTCTGTTAGCTGTATACTTCCTTAGCTGTAGCTTCTGTTAACTGTATCCTTCATTAGCTGTATCCCCTGTTAGCTGTAGCCTCTACTAGCTGTATCCTTCTTTAGCTGTAGCCTCTGTTAGCTGTAGCCTCTATTAGCTGTATCCTCCCTTAGCTGTAGCCTCTGTTAGCTGTATCCTTCCTTAGCTGTAGCCTCTGTTAGCTGTATCCTTCCTTAGCTGTAGCCTCTGTTAGCTGTAGCCTCTGTTAACTGTAGCCTTTGTTAGCTGTATCCTTCATTAGCTGTAGCCTCTGTTAGCTGTAGCCTCTGCTAGCTGTATCCTTCCTTAGCTGTAGCTTCTGTTAGCTGTATACCTCCTTAGCTGTAGCCTCTGTCAGCTGTAGCCTCTGCTAGCTGTATCCTTCCTTAGCTGTAGCTTCTGTTAGCTGTATACTTCCTTAGCTGTAGCCTGTGTCAGCTGTAGCCTGTGCTAGCTGTAGCCTTCTTTAGCTGTAGCCTTTGTCCACTTGAGCCTCTGTTATCGTGGTGTTAGCACATCAGCTAATCTTTTTAGAACCTATTTATTTGTTTAAGGATACTGGGCAGTTTTTACCAAGACGTTACACAACTTTGATGGACTTGCAAACCAATGTTTCTAGGATACATGTTCAGCTCAGGGAAGTTTTCGGCAAAACCAAGAATTTGGTAATTGTGTTGATGTGTACCTGCTATAACTTAAAATAGTCATAAATTGTGTGTCTTACAATGAGCTACTCTGCATTCACTTTACTTACAAGCTTCTGTCACCTTTGTTTTTCAGAGCGTTCAAGATCAACGAGCTGAAGACAGAGGTCACCAATCGCCTGGCCATGTTGGAGAAGCGAGTGGAGTGTGAGTCTTCTCTGTGAACAAAACACACTGCTGACCGAAGCAGGAATTGTCGCTCGGCTCCTTTCATCTTACGTTTGTTGACACATGACACGAATTATTGCCTTCGCTGGCAGTCTTTAAATCACAGACGTCCTAAACTTCTGCAAAGAACATTTAATCAGTTTCCGGAGTTATCACCTCGTCTGATCAAAGGTCGAGTGAGAGTGAAGTCCTGCCCGACACAACCATTTCTAAAGCTGCTGCAGGTGTCTGTAGTTTTCCTGCAGACCACGACTCAGAGTTTGTAGCTTTCCTACCAGTCTGTAGTTTTCCTCACATTTTGTAGCTTTCCTACCAGTCTGTAGTTTTCCCACCAGTCTGTAGTTTCCCTACGAGTCTGTAGCTTTCCTACCAGTCTGTAGTTTTCCTAACATTTTGTAGCTTTCCTACCAGTCTGTAGTTTCCCTACCAGTCTGTAGTTTTCCCACCAGTCTGTAGTTTCCCTACGAGTCTGTAGCTTTCCTACCAGTCTGTAGTTTCCCTACCAGTCTGTAGTTTTCCCACCAGTCTGTAATTTCCCTACGAGTCTGTAGCTTTGCTACCAGTATATAGTTTTCCTAACATTTTGTAGCTTTCCTACCAGTCTGTAGTTTCCCTACCAGTCTGTAGTTTCCCTACGAGTCTGTAGCTTTCCTACCAGACTGTAGCTTTCCTACCTGTCTGTAGCTTTTTTACAAGTCTTTAGCTTTCCTACGAGTCTGTTATTCGGTTAAGAGTCTGTAGCTCTTGTATGAGTCTGTAGCTCTCCTTATGAGTCTGTAGCTCTCATATGAGTCTATAATACTCCTTATGATTCTATAGCCCTCCTATGAGTCTGTAGCTATGGAATGAGTCTGTAGCTCTCCTTATGAGTCTGTAGCTCTCCTTATGAGTCTATAGCCCTCCTATGAGTCTGTAGCTCTCCTTATGAGTCTGTAGCTCTCCTTATGAGTCTATAGCCCTCCTATGAGTCTGTAGCTCTCCTTATGAGTGAGTCTGTAGCTCTCCTTATGAGTCTGTAGCTCTCCTTATGAGTCTATAGCCCTCCTATGAGTCTGTAGCTATTAAATGAGTCTGTAGCTCTCCTTATGAGTCTGTAGCTCTCATATGAGTCTATAATACTCCTTATGAGTCTGTAGCTCTCCTATGAGTCTGTAGCTCTCATATGAGTCTGTAGCTCTCATATGAGTCTGTAGCTCTCTTATGAGTCAGAAGCTCTCCTTCACAATCCTGCTGACTCAGACCTTCATGGGGAACCTTTTCATATTTTAGATCCAGAATCTTCAATATTTGGTTTCGTGACTGAGTTTTACTTTCGGACCCTCAACCCTACCGTGATCGTCTTTTCTTCCAAAAAAAAACGACTGATGATGTCATCGACCTCAGAGGATGACATCATCAGTCGTGTACAGGGAACACTTTTTTGCTGCAAAATAATAAATGCATGTTTGCCGCTCGCCGTGTCGCCGCACACACACACACTTGACACAAGCCGCTCGCCTGGTTACCTGGTAACCACGGTAACAGCGGGGCACCCACACACACCAGTGTTTCTTCCTCTCATCACTTTGGTCTCCATGGTGACCTTTTTCTGCGTCGGCTGAAGAGCCGTTGAAGTGTGTGTGTGTGGGGGGGGGGGGGGGTGTCGGCGTCAGTGCAGGTGAAGTCAGATAAATAAACCTGATGATGACTTTCAGTTACACACTGATGCGCTGAGGTTGCGTTCCCGTCGTCTGTCCTCCTCACCTGGTTTCATCGATGACTTTCGGAATGTTTTTCTCTTGAAAATCCCATTCCTGACCTCGACATGTTATGTACCATGAGAATAATTGTGTGTGTGTGTGTTCACAGTGGAGGGCATGAAGGTGGTGGAGATCGAGAAATGTCGCAGCGACATCAAGAAGATGCGGGAGGAGATGGCGTCACGGAACAACAGGTGACAATGAAATGCTTGATTATTGATTATTGATCGATCGGACGTGCGTGTGCGTTGATGTTTTTGGGCTCCAGGGTGCCCCCCTGCAGTTAATGAGTTTAGTATTTCTGCCGGAGAATTTCAATTTGTATCGAACATGTCCTACGAGGGTTTCTAAGTTGAGAGTTTTCGAGTGTTTCCTGTCTAGATGGAATATTACGAAGAGTTTTTGGGTCGGATAGCAAGAGTGTGTTCGTTTGTGAGTGTGTAACAGTGTTGTTGTGTGGCGTTTGTATGGAACTATATCAGTGCCATCAACATATTGATATTCCGATTCCAATCATTCAAAACTATTTTTTAAATTCAAATAAAAAGTCAATT
The DNA here is from genome assembly GCF_982586985.1 of Callionymus lyra. Classification (NCBI taxonomy): domain Eukaryota; kingdom Metazoa; phylum Chordata; class Actinopteri; order Syngnathiformes; family Callionymidae; genus Callionymus; species Callionymus lyra. Next base: position 17,769,294 of record NC_141829.1, read on the forward strand.
CACTGAATTTATTTTAAATTTTTAGCCGTTCAAATTTTATATGAAACGTCAGTAAAATAGTTACGCATGATTGGCTGAAAGTAAGATAAAGTAGCTCGGTACTGTATGATGGGGCTATTAAACCTATTTGAATTAAATATTATTATTATTATTAAATGTGAAAGGCTCTAAATAAAAATAAAAATAAATGATTGGAATTACAATATTAACAATACGTGTTTAAAAAAAATCATTTTGAAAAATGAAAATAAACAAATTCAATCTTTAAATATAGAAAGGATTGAATTGAATTATTATATAAAAACAAATTCAACTTTTCCAAAAATAGAAACAAATAAATATATTTATAATATTATATTAAAAAAACAACCACCTACTCAACTCAACTCAACTTAACTTTATTTATAAAGAGCTTTAAAAACGACAACAGTCGTTACAAAGTGCTGTACAGTGACATAAAAGAAAGCATAGTTAAAACACACAAAGGTAAAAACAATATCAAGTAAGTAAGTAAGTAAGTAAAAAAGCACTAAAAACAGTTTAGAGTCTCTTGCTGTGTTAAAAGTCAGGGAATAAAAGTGTGTTTTAAAACGAGATTTAAAACCTAGCAGTAGTACCTGTTGTTGCTCTGTGTGTATAATTGTGTAACCTTTCTTTCTTCTTCTGCAGCAGCTTTCTGGAGGAAAGTAAGAAACTAACTCCTCGCAGGGATGTCCCCTTGTACCCAAAGGTACAAAAAAACACACACACACACTTGCTCAAACGCAGTCACACACACACACTTGAAGTGAGCGTCCCAGCCAGCGGAGGCGGAGTCAGGGAGACTGACAGCTGTGTTGTCTACAGTACGTGCTGTCACAACAGACCATAGACGCCCTGAAACGACCCGCCTTCGACATCTGGCTTTGGGAGGCTAATGAGGTAAGAGCCCGCTGACACCTCTGTGTGTGTGTGTGTGTGTGTGTGTGTGTAGTACCACCTCTCTCAGGAGACAGTAGAAGCACTTAGGTTGCCAACGTTTGATGCCTGGCAGTGGGAGCCCAACGAGGTGAGGCTGTGACGATCATGTGATCATGTGCAGTAGTTGTGGTGTGTTTGCTTGTTTTAGTGTTTGTGATGACTGACGGTGTGTTCTGGTGCAGATGCTGAGCTGTCTGGAACACATGTACCACGACCTGGGCCTGGTCAAGGACTTCAGCATCAACCCCATCACTCTCAAGAGATGGCTGGTGAGAGCCCAACTCTCTTCTTCATATGTGCCTCCCATTCTTGACCTGCTTTCTTTGACCCTCCTTCTCCTGACCCTTCTTATATGACCCTTTCCTTCCTGACCCTTCTTCATATGACCCTTCCCTTCCTGACCCTTCTTCATATGAACCTTCCTCTCCTGACCCTTCTTCGTATAAACCTTCCTCTCCTGACCTTTCTTCATATTACCCTTCCCTTCCTGACCCTTCTTCATATGACCCTTCCTTTCCTGACCCTTCTTCTTATGACCCTTCCTTTCCTGACCCTTCTTCTTATGAACCTTCCTCTCCTGACCCTTCTTAACATGAACCGTCCTCTCCTGGCCCTTCTTCATATGACCCTTCCTCTCCTGACCCTTCTTCTTATGAACCTTCCTCTCCTGACCCTTCTTAATATGAACCTTCCTCTCCTGGCCCTTCTTCATATGACCCTTCCTCTCCTGACCCTTCTTAATATGAACCTTCCTCTCCTTACCCTTCTTCATATGACCCTTCCTCTCCTGACCCTTCTTAATATGAACCTTCCTCTCCTGACCCTTCTTCATCTGACCCTTCCTTTCCTGACCCTTCTTCATATGAACCTTCCTCTCCTGACCCTTCTTCATATGACCCTTCCTTTCCTGACCCTTCTTCGTATGAACCTTCCTCTCCTGACCCTTCTTCTTATGACCCTTCCTCTCTTTACCCTTCTTCTCCTCACCCTTCTTCATATGAACCTTCCTTTCCTGACCCTTCTTCATATGACCCTTCTTCATATGACCCTCCCTCTCCTGACCCGTCTTCTTTGGCCCTGCTAATCCTAAAGATTCTTCATATGATCCTTCCTCTCTTTACCCTTCTTCATATGATCCTTCCTCTCTTGACTGGATCTGTCTCTCCACAGTTGTGTATCCATGACAACTACAGGAACAACCCCTTTCACAACTTCCGTCACTGTTTCTGCGTCACTCAAATGATGTACAGCATGATCTGTCTCTGCAGCCTGCAGGTAGCAAACGCACACACACGTACACACACACACGTACACACACACACGTACACACACACACAAACATACTTCCATAGACTGATCAGTCATCAGTTTGTGTATATCAGTCACATCATAATATTGAATGGTTGAATTTAACATTTTTGTTTTTTGTTTTATGTTAAGTTATTCTGTTTAAGTAACTGATTAAAAAAAAAATCAAAAATGAATGATTGCACAAAGAGTTCAATATAATAACACTAAATAAAAAAATAAAAAAATGTATTCTATATTTTTTTTATTCTTATCCTAATTCTAAATTCATTATGAAAATGCTATTACATACTGGTATTATCTTATATTATATATAAATAGTATTATATATATTATTTAAATTTTAAAAAATTGCTCAATTCAATTAAAAAAAAAAATTCAAATATAAAAGAAAAAAACAACATTTAAATATAAAAAATGTTACATTGAAACATTCGACATTCAGATGGCACTTCAGATACTTCAGGTACTTCCATATCACTCACCCTGTGTGTGTGTTTTCCAGGAGAAGTTCACTCAGGTGGACGTTCTGATTCTCATGACAGCAGCCGTGTGTCACGATCTGGACCATCCTGGGTTCAACAACATGTAAGACACACACACACACACACACACACACACACACACACACACACACACACACACACACACACACACACACACACCTCCACGTGTGGCTGAAGGTGACCTCATCAACACGTCTGACGTCAGGTACCAGATCAATGCCAGAACCGAGCTGGCGGTGCGTTACAACGACATGTCCCCGCTGGAGAACCATCACTGTGCCGTCGCCTTCCAGATCTTCTCGCAGCCAGACTGCAACATCTTCTCCACCTTCGATCCAGAAGCCTTTAAACAAATCCGACAGGTGTGCTCTTGTGGACCTGCGTGCCCGTGAGCGTGTTCTTACATGCGTGTCTTCTCTCCAGGGGACCATCACACTGATCCTGGCAACGGACATGGCCCGACACGGAGAGATCCTGGACTCCTTCAAGCAGAAGGTCGACAGTTTCGACTACTCCGACGAGGAACATGTCACCTGTGTAAGGACACACACCTGACCGGTTAGCAGGAATCCGTTAGCTTGATTTTGCAAAATCCATTTCCTGACGGACCTTCTCACACTTCCTCTTCTCTGGGAACACATTCATAGACAAATGGATACATTTAACCGTCCAGAAGAAAGAACGTTTTTATGTTTATCACGAAAATAATTTTGAGGGAGTGGCAATAATCTTTTTTGGCAGTGATACTTCCCTTATCATGATACAGGGGAATGATACAATACATTTGCATATATTGCAATACTGTAGGAACAAGAATGTATTTGTTGTTTTTTTCCGAAAATACTTGACTGAATTTGACTCGACTTGACAGAATTTACAGACTACGTGACCTTTGACGAAGTTGTAACTGCTTTCATTTGTTTTTAAACCAAACATCAGCTTTAAAAAATACTGTAGTGGAATGTATCCTCTTGTCCTCAGTCATCGGCATGGATCAAGTAAAAAAATCGATACAATGCAGTGAATATCGATACCATATTGTGAAAAACAAATTATATATGAATATGTAATATACCTTGTTTTTTTATATCCATTTCAACGACTCGGTGCTCTACAGCCGTTGCCACCGTTTAAACATTCACCAGTTGACCTTTGACCTCTTCTTGTTCCAGCTGAAGATGGTGCTTATAAAATGTTGCGACATCTCCAACGAGGTCCGGCCCATGGAGGTGGCCGAGCCCTGGGTGGACTGTCTCCTGGAGGAGTACTTCATGCAGGTCAGGACCCCTCAGTGTGGGAGGTCAGAGAGGTTGGACAGTCCTAATGATCTGATCTGATTCTAGAGTGACCGCGAGAAGACGGAGGGTCTTCCCGTGGCCCCCTTCATGGACCGGGAGAAGGTGACTAAACCCACCGCTCAGATCGGGTTCATCAAGTTCGTGCTGATCCCCATGTTCGAGACCGTTATGAAGGTGAGACCACCACGGACCGGACCAACCGACCATGAGTCCGGACCCATCATGTGACACGTGTGTGTGTGTGTGCGCGGCTCAGCTGTTCCCTCAGCTTGAGGAGCCCATGGTGCAGCCGCTCAGAGACTCCCGAGACCGCTACGAGGAGCTGAAGCAGATCGACGACGCCATGAACGAGGTACGAGTCCAGAACCAGCTGAACCCGCGCTCCCCACCGAAGCTAACCTGAAGCGTGGTCGTGCAGGTGCAGAAGAAGAAGAGCGAGAACTTGACCATCGGCGGGAAGAAGAAGTGACAGGTGAGTGGCCAGGTGACGAGCGGCTGACGGGGATGAAACCTGGACTTGTTTGTGTTCCAGCACCAGAACTTCAGGTCTTCATTCCGGCTGGTCTTCGGCAGTTCGCTTGCCACAAATGCTCAGTTGTCCCAGTGAGCAGGCGGCTGGGAGCTCGACAATCCAAAGACTCTTCAGGAATGTGAAGTCATGTGACCAGAATAGGACTTTTTTTATTTGTTGGTTTTTTACAGTTTGTACAGATTTGTAGTTTTTATTGACGCACAAATAAATTTACTTATAAAACCAGAACCATCTCTTCATTTGTACGTAACGCCTCGTGCATCTTAACCATAACCTTTTCTTTTACTTCAATCAAACTAATAAATGACTTCAAAACGTTTTTCAGTTTAATCAAAACAAACTTTATTGAAAAATTTGCACGACAATAATATGCCCCCACCACAAAAACTGATTACCTCAATCAAAGAAAACTGTTTTTTTTTTTATTGTAAATGTATGTATTTTTCTTAATTGAAGCAACATTTTCTTTATTGAAAGAAATTGTTATTATTTTCGATTCAATAAATTATGTAAATTATGTAAAACGTATTATGTAAATCTACCTTCATACACGATCAGATGCTATGGGCGTCAACACAAGTACACGCACATCATGATGCAAATATATATTTTAAATATTGATTGAATATAAAAAATGGATAAAAACTGATTTCAATGACAAACCATAAATAAACGTCTTAATATTTCATGGCCTTATTATTATTATTATTATTATTATTATTATTATTATTATTATTATTATTATTATTATTTTTACCATGTCTTGTCTGGGGCTTCGTAAGTGAGTAAGTAGGTAATTATTCTATTATTTTAAAATGTTTATTCATTTAATTTAGTTGTATTTACATGTATCTCATTCTTTTTATTATCTACAGTTATCACCATGGAAACGGGTCGTATTTGCCTCTTTTTTCTTTACAACACCATCAATAAGAGTTTTCTGATTTGATCAAATTCCCTTTTTAAAATGTTGTTTTGTGAATGCAATATTATCCCAGGGTGATAAAAATAATATTATTAATACATAGTTTACAAGATGCTCTTTTTTTATATATTGATATTAATTATGTATTGGAATTCCAACCGACATTAATATTTCTCTTAATAAAAAAATCGAGATCGTCCTTTATTTACGGTCAATCAAAAAACATGTGCTGAATATGTTCACTCTAAAATAATTCAAATACTGTATACATTGAGCGGCTGTTCTCGCCCTGTGCCTACGTCATCACTGCGCGTCGTCACTGGAAAACGTGGGCTTCTGTCTTGCTCAGAAGTCTTCACGTGTGAAGCATGGCTTCGTTGCAAGAACTAGAGGTCCAACTGGCCCAAAGACTGGCATCGAACGAGAAACCAATTCGGACCCGAGCGATGAAGAAGCTTCGAAAGTATGTTCAAGTGCGGTCCCAGAAAGTTGGAGGTAAGTTAGCATGCTAATGTTAGCTTATCCTGTTAGCAGCGCCTACATACATGCTTAAGAGATTTAGTCTTTGGCGATTTGATAAAAACTATGTTCAATCTGTTATCTGGTATGGGTTCTTATGTCTGTTGACTTGAGCACGTCAGGTTACTGATCGTGTTTCGATCATACAGGTTTCCTATGAAAACACGTTTTTATCTCTGGAGTCATTAAAACTTACCTCATGTCAACATAGCTGGAATATAAATTGACTCTATAATGTCAATACACTCCACAGCTTGGAAAGGCATCTGTTAATGCACATGTTTTCACCCACTGATGTAAATATTTATATATTGTCAGTGAGCCATTTCACTCCTTAATTTTAAAACATCCTCTTTAATTTTATTGTGTAACATTTTAAAAGGTCGAATGCTGTTTTGTTTTCACTGCTGGTTATATTTTTCTTGTCTTTATTTTAAAAAATAATTTAAATTGCGACTAAATGTTTGATTCTCCTGGGTCAGTCTTTGTTGGCCAGGAAGATAAAAAATATTTCTGTCATCACCAATTGGCAAGTGAAGCTACTGAGCCTGGTCATCCAATGGGGTGTAAAAGGGTTGACCCCTCTAGGTGGAAGTGGTTCAAACACCACTGTTATAGACATCTAGTCGTCTGCTTTCTGTGGGTTGAGGAAGGGCTTGTCCAGAATATATTAACAGACATGAATGGCTCTTGGCGACGCCGTAACTTCTTTTAATGGTTTAAAAACCAAAATACGGCCACACTACGTAGCCCCAGACATGACGTGGTAAATTAAATCTGTCCTGGCCTCGAAATTTTACTATATTCGACTTACTATTTTATGGCTATGAATTAAATTATTTTTTAAAGCTGTTGGAGGCAACTGTATCCTCTTGTCCTCAGTCATCACCAGGTTTTCATTGTTCAATTGGCTGTGGAGGACGACACCACTGCTGTTTATTTGCAACACAAAAATGAACGCCATAAATATTTGCATGTTGGTTTTAAATAAACAAAATTGAGTCACTTTATTTTGTACACACCATGTTGACTATAAACCATAAAATAATTATGATAAATTAATTTGATTTGCAAAGGTGGGTGTAATTCCGCTATTTAAGCGTTTAACGTTTTGTAGATTTTCCCTGCTTTATTTCACTCCTACTTGTGACTATCGCTTCAGGTGGATTCACACTGGATGAACTGCTGAAGCTGTGGAAGGGTCTATTTTACTGTCTGTGGATGCAGGACAAACCTCTGCTGCAGGTCTGTTGACTTCAGAACTTTTTTTAGTCTCCTCCGGACTGACCCGGTTTGATGGTTGTTCTCGTGCAGATGGATCTCTCCAAGCTCATCTCCGCCATGGTCCACAACTTCCAGGACCTGAATGCTCGTGAGTGTCAATGTCTCATCTCATCGTGTCATGCGACTCACGGTGCAACTTCTGTGTTCCTACAGAGCTCATGTACCTCCGGGCGAGCATGCAGACCTTCAAGAGGGAGTGGAACGGCCTCGACCGGCTGAGGATGGACAAGTTCTTTCAGGTGTGTTCAGGCTGTTGTCATATTTTTCCAGCCTCATTCCAACAGAAACACTGACCACACACTTCTCTTCGTAGCTGGTGCGTTACGTTTTCCATCAAAGCTTTGAGATGCTGAAGAAAAGGAAGTGGGACAGCGAGTAAGATCACGCACTTGTTTGCTCTCACTGGTGTGTGAAGTAGGAACTACATGCCTGCTTGTGTGTTCAGGGGAGTGGACGGATTCCTGAAGATGATTCACGAGGAGCTGCTGCGGAATAGCTGTGATGCTCCTAGCGGACTTCAGATCCACCTTCTGGACGTCTACTTGACTGAGCTGGCAGCTGTCGGTGCTGAGGAAGTAATGCCAGACCTCGACTCTGTCCTTGGCATTCCAATGTCTCACGTTTACTCTTCTCCCTCCATCAGCTCACTGCTGAGCAGAACCTGAAGTTCATCAAACCCTTCTGTAAAGTTGCAGCCGAAACCAAAAAGTAAGTTATCTTCTAGAGGACAAATGAAACCATCAGGGTTCAACTGTCCCTGTTGCCCTCTAAGTGAGATGGTAGAACCTCTTACAGGATGGAGACAGTGTGATATTTTAGATAGATGGTAAAAACCCCATAGAGGACAGGGACTGTGGAACCCTTAGAAAGATGGTAGAACCTCAAAAAGGACGATGGAACACACTGTATCTCCTCAAAGGGATCGCTTGTGGGGTGTAAAAGAAATGTTTTCTTTGGTTACAAACTTTATTCTGGTTCTGTGGTGGCATCTGATGTGCTGGTCCAAATGCTCCTCTCTCTCTTTTCAGCCAGCTTCTCTTCCGGTCCATCTGCCAAAACATTTTTGGTACCATCACCAGCCAGGCTCCGTTCGCCATCGAGGACTTGATCAAAGAGCTGAAGATGACAGAGACCTCGGACTTGGGTCAGGACTCTGACTCTGACTCTGGTCAGGCCTCGGATGAGGACCAGGATAGTGAAGCTCCAGTTAAAGTACAGAAGAAACGGACTGACAAGAACGTCCCTGTGAAGCAGAATGGTGGGTTCTGAGTAGCGGTGTGTACTGGCAAGAATCTGGCAACGTACCACAATACAATACATTGCAATACTGTAGTAACAAGGATATATTTGTAGTATTGTCGAGTACATGACTCTGTGCTTTCGTTCGTTTTGAAACCAAAATATGTCCAAACATCAGCTTAAAAAGTTGCTGGAGTCGACTGTATCCTCTCGTCCTCAGTCATCAATTACATTTTGTTTAGCATAAAATCATAACAAAGTTCTTTCAAGATGCTCAACAGTTGAGTGACATAATTACTGTGGCCATTCAGCGGGATAATTGCAACAGTTTAATTGCAAATAATAAAATTTACAAATGATGCACATTTTTGCATGTTAGTTGTAGTTCTATAGGTCTATAACAGTGTTTTTTGAAACCTCCTTATTGGCACTAAAGTCCGCTGCCTTCCTCTAGTGGCTGAACTTAGAAACTTCACCGTCACACAAGCACAACTTTCACAACATGTTGAGATGAAGTTTTGTGATACACTTGCAGGTAAACAACAGCTTGACGATGATGATGCGGAAGATGATGATGATGAAGAAGATGAGCATCTGAACCTGGACTCTGAGGTTACTGCCGATGAAGAAGACATTGGTCCAGTGCTGCAGGTGTGTTTATCGTCACAGGGTAAAACTGTAGTTTTTTGACTGTAACCCATGTGTTTGTGTTTACAGTTCGATTACGGCGCCATCGCGGACACACTGCTGGAACTGGCCAGTCGTGAGAACATTCGGAGTCGTAATCGCAAGAAACTGTACAGCGTGGTCAAGCTGTGAGTCTAAGTCGCTCAGAGTTCTGTTGTTACTTTTACTGTAGTCTGAAACTCACTTTGTCCTTTCTCTGCCTCGATGTTTAGATATCGGAACCTGAAGGAAGGTGAGACTCGCTGATGTCATTAACGTTACACTGTAACTCCCGCTGTCTCACCACTGCCCCCTGCTGTCAGGCATATTTCCTCAGGAGCACAGACTGTCCCGTCGTCAAGATCCTTCCAGTGACGAAGAGGAGGAGAAGATGTTGGACCCCCAGAAGATCTTAAAGAGGGCCAGGGAGGAGCTGGGAATAGGGGACGGAGGCCCCGCTGCCAAGAAGAAGAAAAAGAGGAGGAAGAAGAAGAAGGGTGTGTTTAAAATAACCGGGGTATCTTAAAAAAAACATTGCGATATTTGACTTCATTGATATTTTCTTACACCCCTACTGAATAGCTGCAGCACAGACACCAGAAGAAACTCCGGTCCCGGAAAAGGAGGAAGAAGAAGAAAAAGAAGAAGAAGCAGAAGCAGAAGAAGCAGCAGCAAAAGAAGCAGCAGCAAAAGAAGCAGCAGCAAAAGAGCCGGAAACAGAAGGCAAGAAGAAGAAAAGGAGGAAAAGAAAGAAGAAGGCTAAAAAGATCGACGACAAACAGAACGGCGAGGCAACAGAAGGGGGAGCTGTAGAGACGCCCGAGTTGTCGCAGGAGGAGGCGGTGGACGTAGGAAACCGACCAGTGATCGCTAGTAAGGAGGCGGAGCCTGAAGCCACACCGCCAAAGGCCACAAAGAAACGGAAAACAAAAATGGAAGAAGAACCAGGAAGTGAAGTCACGGATGCCGAGACGCCCACGGTGGCGGCGCCAGAGACCGCGGCGCCAGAGACGGATCCCGGTGATGTTGCCGAAGATGCGCCGCCCTCCGCCGCCAAGCCCAAAACCAACGTGTCTGCGAAGAAGAGAAAAGTAAAGAAAAACGTTTTGAAAAGTTCGCCACTGGATGCAGAACCTGAATGTTGCGTGCCGGAGGAGGAGGCTCCGCCCCCGACTGTCCTGTCCGGCGGGAAGAAGAAGAGGAAGAGTGAGGTGGAAACGCCTGACACGCCCTCCATGATCGAGACGCACTCCAACACGGATGACGTGGAGAAAGACACGAGTGCTATTACTCCGAGGAAAAGAAAGGCAGCAGCGGTGACCAAGACTGAAGGCGATGATGATGATGTTGCCGCAGTGACGTCATCGGCTAAAGTGGCCAAGAAGACGAAGAAGAAGAAGATCCCAGTCACCTTCGAGTACGAGGCGGAGGAGGTGGCGGCTGTTAACGGAGCAGAGGAGACGACCATCCTGGTGAGTCTCCGCTCGGAATCTAATGGTTTGGTTTTTGGTGTCCTGATCAAGTCATCTGTGGACCTGCAGGTGGATGCCACGGCGACGCCGGTGAGCTCCAAGAAGAAGAAGAAGAAGTCGTCAGATTTTATCACCTTCCAGGACAAGACTCCGCCGCCGACACCGCTGTTCTGCAGGACCAAGGCGGGTCTGAAGACTCCCAAGACCCCCAAGACTCCCAGGACCCCCAAGACTCCCAAGACCTCCAAGGTACACTCACTGAAGAATTGTCAATGATGATGATGATGAAGAGGAGGAAGAAAAGGTGGTAGCTCAAGTGATGATGATGATGATGATGATGATGGAATTCGTCTTTTTATTTTTCTTGACAGAAGTTGGAAATTTCCCCTAAATCTGAGTCTAAGAAGGTCACGTTCCACCTGCTGAAGAACCAAACCGCAGGTGATGATGAAGATAATACTGATCATGATGTCATTAATCCAGACATTTATTCACCAATTTTTTTGTTTTTTTTTCTTCTTTGGTCGGACAGAATTTCGAAAATCTGACCGGAGTGTACTGCTGAGTCCAGAAGGAGCGTCCAGAGTGGCCTTTGACCCCGAGCAAAAGCCCAAGTCTGGAGTGCTCAAGTCCCCCGCGTCCTCCATGGTCACGCGCAACATGTCCGCCAACAAGAAGACCCCCAACACTCGGAGGAGGCCGTCTGCCGTCGACTTCTTCTGAGCGACCGACGTTTTTACTTCGCTTTTCTTTTTCTTTTTTTAAATGTTCAAAAAAGTGGAGGACAGTGAGAAACTGGACTGTTAAAAAAAACCCATATTCACTGAATCAACTGTTGTTAATAAACATATTGTGAAGACAAATGATTAAAACATGTTTTTGTAACGGGGATGGAAGAAGTCGGACTCCATCAAACGTGTTTCCACATGTTCATTTGCGGTTAATAATGTTGTTTTTCTTAATGAAGAATCTGCAAGATTTGATTGTATTTCGTGTCTTTTTTTTCTTCGATGCGTTCCCTGGAGTCTTGTGTTCATAGACTCTCAGTAGCAATTAACATGTACAGCAGCTGACGTCAGAAGCTGCTCTTTGAAATTCATCCATCATAATACCCCTTAATTATAGTTATGTTCAGTAGAGAATAGCGTTGCCATGGTGACCAGATATGTGGCTTTCAAGAAGGCATACGACCCCCCCTCCTCCCCCACCACCCTCCTCGCCTTCTTCGCTTCTCCCCCTCGTGGACGAGCGTCTGGATCGCGCACAACATCTCGTGGGTTTGGATCGCGGGACGATGCGGACTCTGGTGCCCGCGCTGGTCCTCCTGTGTGCGGCGGTGACGCTCGGTGAGTGGACGGAGCTCGTGGCTTCAACACGCGACTGCTCTTCATTGGCTCGCGATCTTTGGGGTACGAACGAAAACGAGAGAAAAATCGATAAGAATCCATTCGTGAAGCTTCCTCTCCGCCTTCTCTGTTTGTGCGCATGTGCCCCGGGGGTTCCACCTAAAAAACAAACGTCAAGGTGAGAGAAGATGAGTGATGCCTCTCATCTGCTCTCACCTTCTCTACGAATAACACAGAGTTTCTGCGTGACGTTTTTGGTGAAGTTGGCTTGATATTGGCAGATTTGAACTTTGCAATATTTCACTTTAACGTTTAAAAAAAAACACGACTTATTCTTATTACTGTTACACGAGTTTTGAACTAACTCCTAATGTTATAAGAAAAGAAAAAAAAAACGTTTCTATCGAACTTGAAATGCAAAAAAAAAAAAGGGTCAAAATACCTACACAGAAAACATCAAATAAGGGACCGGCTACAAATTACTTACAATAAAAGAGAAAAAAAACCAGGGCGGAACAATATTGACTTCATCTTAACTACTGTGTTTGTGGTGTATAAGTATTATATATTTATGTTTATACGAGATATCATAAGTTACATTTTGCTTTTACATTTTCTAAAAACTGCAAACAACTAAATAAATATACTAATATACCATAATTTTGCAAAGACGAAACATTGTCAATAAATCAAACGGATACAAAGTATGACAAGTAAGACAAGTGACAATATTCATTAACAAACAATGAACCGTATTATCAAGATGAGTGCGAAATAAAAACAAAAACTTGAACTGGTTCAGAACTTAAGATGATGATTGTTTTTTTCTTATTCCTTATTTCACGCATCTGTGGTATTTTGTGTATTTATTTGAATTTAATGAATTCGTTGTTTTATTTTTATATGCAAACGCTTATGTTTTATATTGTTATAAAGCATTATAAAGCAAAACAAAAAAAAGGTGTCAAAGCACCTACACAGAAAACATCCAATAAGGGACCGTCTACAAATGACTTACAATGAAAGAAAAAAACAGGGCTAAAAAATATTGACTTCATCTAAACTACTGTGTTTGTGGTGTATAAGTGTTATATATTTATACGCGACATCATAAGTAGAACAATGTACTTGTTTTTACATTTTCTAAAAACTGCAAACAACTAAATAAATATACTGAATAAATAAATGAGTATATAAAGTGAACATAAAATGTAGGTTGGCACTATTCTAAATCCATACTTTTGCAAAGACGAAACATTGTCAATAAATCAAACGGATACAAAGTATGACAAGTAAGACAAGTGACAGTATTCATGCACAATTAACCGTATTACCAAGATAATGAGAACAAAAATGGATGAAAACTTGAACTGGTTCAGAACTAAAGATGATTGTTTTTTTCTTATTTCTTATCTCACGCATCTGTGGTATTTTGTTTTAATGGTTTATATTGTTAAAAATACAGATGATAACGATTTATCATGGTATATAAACCATGATTGTTGTGAGGGGCCGTTGAGCTAATAGATAAATATGAAAAAGGAAAAAAAGTCTTCACATGATGAGCAAAAAAGTAAATAAAAATGGGGAAAAACAGAAAAGTTATGTTTTAGTGCCATAAGATTATTAAAAATGTTACTTAAACTTTTAAATTGGAAAATCAAACATCTTTAGTATATATTGTTTTATTCAAAGTATTTTTAGAGACATGGAATACTCGACAAAGGACAAAACAACAACAACAGATCTGGATAAGAGTTGAACATATATGAATAACATTATATAAAAATTAACAAAAACATTTTCTTTACTGTCAGATATTGACCTTTGAACTCTCCTCTCCAGGTCAGACCCCAGACATGACGAGCATCACCTCCCCGAATGACCTGACGTCTGTCCTGAAGCACAACGTATCGCCGGCCGTGGGCGCCACCATCATTGTGTTGGTCACGGCGGTGGTCTCGGGCAGCGCCTACCTCTTCTTCCTCAAGTACGTGTGCACCGGATGCTGCAAGCCCCAGCAGGTGGCACCGAGTCCGAGCAACAACTCTGGAGCAGCAGGTGTAGATGTTTGAAGGATCACCTGCAACAAGACTGGAACTCAAACTGCACCTGAATAAGTGAAGCAACTTTTTTGTTTATTATTTAAAAACCTATGACTGGACGAGGATCAGAACTATTCTTCCATCTCCATGTCCCAGCGACCCCTGACCCCTCAGGGGAGGGACAGTCTGACCACCATGAACTTCAATGGTCGAGCCTAAAGGGATGAGGCAAAAGTCTGGCCGCTTACTCATGGACCTTCTATTTCACGACCAGAACCCACTCTGGACCTGGTAAAACGGGGAGTCCTCTTGTGTCTGTTTCTAGTCCTCAAAGTTTTTTGTGAGTCGTTGATGACAAACCAGTGTCTGGATTATTCTGTTGTATAGGATTAGAATAGATCTTAAATTTATATTGAAAAAAACAATGGCTAAAAAAAGAATATTGGAACAAAAAAAAAAAAATCTATTCGAATAGAATCAATTTATTAAGAAGACAATAGTTTTTTTTTTTTATTTAGAATAAAATAAATAAAAATATTAATTCAATAAATATACAAAATAAATAAATGAGTATATAAAGCAAACATAACATGTAGGATGGCACTATTCTAAACCCATACATTGTCAATAAATCAAACTGCTACAAAGTAAGACAAGTGACAATATTCATTAACAAACAATGAACCGTATTAACAAACAATTTCTGCGAAATAAAAACAAAAATGGATGAAAACTTGAACTGGTTCAGAAGAAAAGATGATGAATGTTTTTTTTTCATATTTCTTATCTCACGCATCTGTGTTATTTTATATGCAAACTGAAATGTTATGTCGCTTATGTTTTATTATATTGTATTAATCTAATTTTATTTCATTCATATTTAATCACTGAATATATGTATTATTTAATTCACAAAACTCTTTGTGTGGTTTAACGTTGTCAATAAATAAACGTGTTTCTGATTCTGAGGCTAAAGTCTTCCAGTCCAGCAGGTGGCGAAGCAACCATGACGTCATTTCCGACGCACTGGCGAAGAAGAGCAACCTGCGTATCGAAAGTGAAAATAATATTTTGGATTTTCTGTCAAAGGTTTGTGACTCTCTTTTAGTTATTCGATATTTGAATCCATCTATAAAATCATGATCTATTTTTGCATCCCGTCCCGCTCGTCTACGCGGTTTAGCATTAGCCTGTTAGCTTTGTCCGTTACTGTATAAACCATAAATATATGATTATTAAAGCAATACAACGTAAATGTACTTAAACACTTTGGCTTTTAATGTTCCACAAGGCGATTGAAACATTGTTTCATTCATCAGCGTTGTGTTTATTGAGTATTTTCGTGTCGAGTTGTGGTTTATGTTGTTGGTTATAACGGATCTTATTTAACAGACTAGTTTGTGTTACTAGTGTTTGTTTATTTACAATGTTGTTCATCACTGATCTTATTTAACAGACTAGTTTGTGTTACTAGTGTTTGTTTATTTACAATGTTGTTCATCACTGATCTTATTTAACAGACTAGTTTGTGTTACTAGTGTTTGTTTATTTACAATGTTGTTCATCACTGATCTTATTTAAAAGACTAGTTTGTGTTACTAGTGTTGGTTTATTTACAATGTTGTTCATCACTGATCTTATTTAACAGACTAGTTTGTGTTACTAGTGTTTGTTTATTTACAATGTTGTTCATCACTGATCTTATTTAACAGACTAGTTTGTGTTACTAGTGTTTGTTTATTTACAATGTTGTTCATCACTGATCTTATTTAAAAGACTAGTCTGTGTTACGATTTTTGGTTTATTTACAATGTTGTTCATCACTGATCTTATTTAAAAGACTAGTTTGTGTTACTAGTGTTGGTTTATTTACAATGTTGTTCATCACTGATCTTATTTAACAGACTAGTTTGTGTTACTAGTGTTTGTTTATTTACAATGTTGTTCATCACTGATCTTATTTAAAAGACTAGTTTGTGTTACTAGTGTTGGTTTATTTACAATGTTGTTCATCACTGATCTTATTTAACAGACTAGTTTGTGTTACTAGTGTTTGTTTATTTACAATGTTGTTCATCACTGATCTTATTTAACAGACTAGTTTGTGTTACTAGTGTTTGTTTATTTACAATGTTGTTCATCACTGATCTTATTTAAAAGACTAGTCTGTGTTACGATTTTTGGTTTATTTACAATGTTGTTCATCACTGATCTTATTTAAAAGACTAGTTTGTGTTACTAGTGTTGGTTTATTTACAATGTTGTTCATCACTGATCTTATTTAACAGACTAGTTTGTGTTACTAGTGTTTGTTTATTTACAATGTTGTTCATCACTGATCTTATTTAACAGACTAGTTTGTGTTACTAGTGTTTGTTTATTTACAATGTTGTTCATCACTGATCTTATTTAAAAGACTAGTCTGTGTTACGATTTTTGGTTTATTTACAATGTTGTTCATCACTGATCTTATTTAAAAGACTAGTTTGTGTTACTAGTGTTGGTTTATTTACAATGTTGTTCATCACTGATCTTATTTAAAAGACTAGTTTGTGTTAGAAATGTTGGTTTATTTCCAATGTTGTTCATCACTGATCTTATTTAAAAGACTAGTTTGTGTTACGAGTGTTGGTTTATTTACAATGTTTTTCATCGCTGATCTTATTTAAAAGACTAGTTTGTGTTACAAGTGTTGGTTTATTTACAATGTTGTTCATCACTGATCTTATTTAAAAGACTAGTTTGTGTTACAAGTGTTGGTTTATTTACAATGTTGTTCATCACTGATCTTATTTAAAAGACTAGTTTGTTTTACGAGTGTTAGTTTATTTACAATGTTGTTCATCACTGATCTTATTTTAAAGACTAGTTTGTGTTACTAGTGTTGGTTTATTTCCAGTGTTGTTCATCACTGATCTTATTTAAAAGACTAGTTTGTGTTACTAGTGTTGTTTATTTCCAGCTTTGTTCATCACTGATCTTATTCAAAAGACTAGTTTGTGTTACTAGTGTTGGTTTATTCCCAGATTTGTTCATCACTGATCTTATTTAAAAGACTAGTTTGTGTTACTAGTGTTGGTTTATTTACAATGTTGTTCATCACTGATCTTATTTAAAAGACTAGTTTGTGTTACTAGTGTTGGTTTATTTGCAATGTTGTTCATCACTGATCTTATTTAAAAGACTAGTTTATGTTACGGGCAAACACGAAAAACAAACCAATGATTTCTGAATGTTCTTTTGCAGGACCTGAAAGAGCTTCTGGACTATCAGACTTAAAAAGCAAGATCCTGATGGCGGGTTTCTTGGACAACATCCGCTTGCCGGAATGTGAGTGCGTGGACTGGGGCGAGCGTCGAAACATGGTGGCGTCAGTGGTCGCTGGAGCTCTGGTGAGTGATCTTGGTGGTGGTCTGTAGTTGGATGAAGTGGTCTGCTATTGTTGGCAGAAGTAGAGAAAGACCAGTGAGAATACTACTTTAATAAATTGAAAAATATATCTTGGATCAGGTGGGGGCAGGTAAATTTAATAAAGGGGCTACATTTTCTACAGTGACCAATGTTAGGGACCATCTAGATTTATAATGGGAACAACAAAAAAAAAAAGTTAAGAAAACAAATCTAATGCAATCAAAGTAAATACTCATTTTTATTTTATACAACTTGTATTCTTTAAAAAAAATCAGATGTATATTTAAATATATATATATATATTATATATATTATAAATATTTTCTTAATTAAAAAATGTTTTTTTAATACTTCCTCCTAAGAGCAAATCAATTCTCACGAGAATGAAGGGTACAAAATCTTGCAGTGATATTTAGATTTGAACTAGATATGAATAATAAAAAATAATAATACAATTGTCAGTTTCTAGATGATCTGTCTTTGCCCATGCTCCCACCTGCTGGCGGGACTGCGTCATTGCAACAACTGATAAACCTGTCACACACATAAATCGTAACCATGATTCTTGACTTGTCTTTTTTTTCAGATTTGTGACTGTTTTTTCAAAATGATTTAACTCAGAACAGATTGTTGATGTCTGAACCAGTATGGAGGTAGTTTTGTTTCTTTATTATTCAAACAAGCTACTTTAATCAAAGTAAACCGTTTGATTGACAATATTTTTTGATTGAAACAGCTTCCCTTTGATTGAAAATATTTATTTTTGATACATTTTTTGTCTGAAGCTACTTTTTGTTTAATTTAAGCATTTTTTAAATTTCTTTTTATTAAACAAAATATTTTGAATGAATGAATTTTTATGATTGAGGCTATTTTTTGTTAAATTGAATAATTTTTTTTTTAATTGACATTTCATTTTGAATGAAGCAACTTTTCCTTTGAATGAAACAGCATTTTGTGATGGATAATCATTTTAAATGGAAAAACTTTTTTTCCGATTGAATCAACTTTTTTATTATGGAACATATATATATATTTTTTATTAAATAAAGCAAATTGGTTTCACTGAAAGTATGGAGCAGTTTTTTGATGGAAGTAACTTTCTTTAAAATTTTTAAATTTAAAATATTTGTTTTGATTTAAGCAACTTTCTTTTTGATTTAACAATAAAGAAAAACTGTGTAGGGGTCGTTGTGTCGTCTGGCCATTTTTAGATTTCTCTCTGGAAGATTGTTGCTGAACCGAATGAACCACATCTTCACCTCTTGCTTGTCCTCAGTTCTTCACCGGCTGGTGGATCATGATCGACGCGTCGGTGGAGTACCCCTTTCAGAAGATGAACCACGCCTTCCACACCTGCGGCGTCTTCTCCACCGTCGCCTTCTTCATGTGAGCATGACTGCGACCCGGGTCGAGAGGAACGTTTGCTGAGAGAGTGTTTTGATGTGTTCCAGGATCAATGCAGTGTCTAACGGCCAGGTGAGAGGAGACGCGTACGGAGAAGGCTGTCTGGGACGCACAGGTGAGTGAAACACCATAGCTTATGGTCGTTGGACATGTTGGCAGTTTGCCAAGCAATTGAGAAAAAGTTTACAGAAGAGAGCAGCTCACCTGAACGTCAGCTTCAGACAACAAACCGACAATGAATAAAATAATCAATGACTTTAACAGGACCATGAGTAAAACAGACGTTTAAATCAGTCCATACATGGTAGTGGAATATGAAGGTTACAAACGGTACCTGGGTGACTTAGGTCAGTCGGTCAAACTGAGCCTGAGAAACCTGGGTGTTGTATTTGATAAAGACATGTCTCTTGTTCGACACTGCAGAAAACTGACCAGAAACTGTTTCCTTCAAATGAGAAAAATCTCTAAACTTAGGAAAATGTTGTCACAACATGATCTGGAGCTTGTAATCCATGCGTTTGTTTCTTCTCGTCTGGACTATTGTAACAGTTTGTTTTCATGTCTTAACAAGAAGGATCTGTCTCGCCTGCAGTTGATTCAGAACTCTGCAGCGAGAATTCTGACCCGCTCAAGTAGAAGAACTCACATTTCTCCGATCCTTAAAACTCTTCACTGGCTTCCAGTTTCTTTCAGGATCAACTTTAAAATTCTGGTTCTTACTTTCAGATCTATTCATGGTCAGGCTCCTCCTTACATCACTGATCTGATCCAGACTTACACCCCAGCTCGGGCTCTGAGGTCTGTGGATCAGAATCTACTTATGGTTCCTCGCACACGGCTCAGGACCAGAGGAGAGAAATCCTTCCAGGCTGTTGCTCCTAAGCTTTGGAATGATCTTCCTCTCACTTTGCGCTTGATGGAGTCTACTGACTCCTTTAAGAAACATCTTAAGACGTTTCTATTTGTTCAGGCTTTTCCTTGATTTTCTCAAACTCCTGTTGTGTTCTCAGTATTATCTTGGTCTTTAAAGTATATACTTTTTTGAGTATTGTTTTGATTGTTAAAGCGCTTTGTGACCCTGGTCTGGAAAAGCGCTATACAAATAAAAATTACTTACTTACATTCAGGTGCTGGATCTACTCCACGTCATGATGCAAGGTTTTATATTTGACTGACATTTGAAATGTTAAATAAAAACTATAATCTAAGACCTTTTTATTCTTGCAGCCTTGTGTTATCTTGATCTTTTAAGTATATCATTTATTGAGTATTGTTTTGATTGTTTAAGCGCTTTGTGACCCTGGTCTGGAAAAGCGCTCTATAAATATATATAACTTACTTACACCTATGTCATTTTTTTTTCTAAACAAGAATCACCAATGAGAACAAAGTCACAAGACTTGACTCAAGTTCTATGTCACTGTAAATGTTTTATTACCACAATAATATATAATATGCTAAGCTCTGAGACTTCTTCTTTGCATATAAAACATCCCACACCGCCATAACCCTGGTTCATGTGTGCTCTGCCCTCTACAGGCTGTCGCTGTTTTTTTCTAGGGAGGTAATGCATTGCGACAGCCTGTAGAGGGCAGAGCAGGCATGAAGTAGAACTTTTGTTTAAAAACAAAAAGGTAGATTGTAACACAGTTGAGCTTTTTTTATTTTTCAAGAGCAGATTCTGAATCTTAACTAATCGATTCAGAACCTCTTGAATCAAATTGATACCCAGGTCAAATCATTTCATTACTACTGTTGTTGCACAAAAAGTACACTTAGACTTAAGACTTTGTTTTTTTGCACATAAAACACCCTGTTTTATAAATAAAGCTTACTTACAGTTACAGTTATAACCCTGGTTCTACGAATGTGTGCTCTGGGTTTCCTCGCAAGGCAACCCATAGCAACAGCCTGTAGAGGGCAGAGCACACATGAGGTAGAACTGTTTAAAATGAATCAATTACGAATCTTATGAATCAAAATTGGATCTATTTAGTAAAATGATGATGATGATGATGATGATGAAAAAGATTGGAATGATGTCGTTCTCGCCCTCAGGTGCTCGTCTGTGGCTGTTCGTCGGCTTCATGATGATGTTCGGCTCTTTGATCGCGTCCATCTGGATCCTATTTGGAGTTTACGTAGCAGCAAGTGAGTGACTCGACGTCCACCCAAGTAGCATTATTGTCCATTTAAATCATGTTTCACACTATATAGAGTCAACAGTCGGAAAGTGTGATAAACACATGTTTTGCTCTGAGACACCAGTTCAAAGATCCACGTGTCGCCTTCAATGTGTTGAAGCCAAAACATTTGTCCACTTTCTCACGGATGAATCAAAGCTCAGACCTTGTGGTTGTTGTTCTCTTCTCTTCTCTCACATCCAGACAAGGAGGTCGGCCCGGGGCTCGCTGTTTTCTTCCAGAACGCGTTCATCTTCTTCAGGTCAGGGCAAACACACACACACACATGTCACACACCGCACACACACACACACGCCACACACCGCACACACACACAGAGTCTTGCGACAAAGTTACATAATAAGTTTGTAACAAGGTGTGAAAATACTTTCCTCTCTCCGCAGCACGCTCATCTACAAGTTTGGACGCACTGAAGATTTATGGGGATGAAAGAAGACGTACACAACCAATACACACATGCATGTACACACACACACACACACACACACACACGTGAGAACTCGCACACTTAGAGTTCCATCCAAATGTAGCAGGGGCGTATTTTGTATTTTGTTGTTACTGTGATGTCGTGATTTTTAGAATTCCTGCCAAATAAGTAAGAGATGTAGAGAAGTAAGAAATGTTTCAACTCCTGCCATCACCTGGCTTCATTCAGCAACTAGTGGGAATTTAACCAACAACCTTTTTGTTCAGATGTCACGAAACGACACGCTGGTTAGTTGATGTTACGTGTAGATAGCTTGAGGAGCCATGGGACAGACCCACACCACTGCTGTTGGGGCTCAGAAGCTGCTAAATCAAACTGGGACACTAGGAGGCGCTCTCAGGCTAAAGGCTTGTTGACTCAAAGGCAAGGATACCTATAATTTATTTAAGGTGGCGAAGACTCACTAGGACAATTTAGCACGATAGTGTGCGGCAGGTTTAAGTGAATTTCTGGAACATTTGTGTCTCAGGATGAGTTTCTACTGAACTTCTATGTCTGTGTAACTTGAATAAAAAACTTTTTACTGAACTTTAGATTATATTTTGTGACAACACTATATTTTGTGACACACAGAGTTTCTGAAAAACCACAGGTCAGAAAGTGTGCGACCTTCTGAGCTGGCCTGTGTCCAGACAATAAAACATGTCAGATATTCATGAAAGTTACATTTAGGGGTATTTTGCCAACAAAAAATATTCATTTATATAATTAAAAAGCATTTTATCAATGTATTTAATTGTTATATTGTTTTAAAGTATTGATTAATCTTTTTAAAAAAATGTTTTTTTCAACTTAACTTTCTAAACGTTTACAAAAATGATCAAATAATCTATGAACAATACAATACATTAAGAAATACATGTCCAATCTTTAATTTTAATTTTTTCAATTGTTATTTTATGTTTACTCAATTTTAATTTAACTAAATTAAATGATTAACCGACTAACCGATTAACTATTAAATTGAAGATATTAGGGTTTGGATTTTAAGATTATTAGGTTAGTGTAAAGGGCTTGGGCTAGAGAAAAAAGTCACCAAAACCACAAGTTAAAAACTAGAAATCCCTAAAAAATGTTTTTTCTCAAACTCAAATATGGTTTACATTGTTAAACACTATAATGTTTATGTAATGTTATATTTTTTCTTTCATTATTTTAAGTATTTTCTTTCATATATATATATTTTCGATCACAAGTTTCAACTTTTTAAAGGACTTATTTATTTAATTTGTTTTGCATTTACAGATTCTACAATATATTATTACTTTTAAAAACTTCATTTTATGCATTACCCCAGCAAAATGGCAAACAGATTTTTAAATGGCTCCTGAATGAATTACAGACTCACCTGGCTAGCTAAATAGAGTCTATTTATTTCTATTAGCTGATCACTAGTGATGACTTGAGGCCTAATGATAGTGTCTTTATTTTGAAAGGCCACTAGATGTCACTCTCTGCTTCATAATCTTTGGCTCTGATGTACTAATTCAATAAAACCTGGCATAATTTTCACCAATAGTTGCATCTAGAGGCCTTTCAAGCAGTATGATGTTCTAATGAAACATCACATCATTTTTAAACTGATGTCGCCACCTACTGACCTCTAAACAACATGACACTGCTTTGTGAAGCTTCATCAGTCCATCACTAGTATGCAGTATGAAATGTAGGGTAGCTTTAGTATTTGGCCACCAACAAAATGTATTTATGTCATTAAAAAACATTGTATCTATATACGTTATTATTATATTATGTTATAGTATTAATAAATCCTATCTAATCATGTTTAAAATGTTTTTTAATTATATTTAAAAGAAGAATAGAATAGAAACTAGAATACACTGCTCTGTTGATGAGGCCTCCTGATTCTTTAGTGTCTTCATTTTGAAAGGCCACTAGATGTCACTCTCTGCCTCATAATCTTTGGCTCTGATCTACTAATTCAATGAAACACTGGCATCAATTTCACTGAGATATCATGATACAGTGCTTGAATGACCACTAGATGGCACAGTTTGTTTTCATGTCTTAAGAAGGAAGAAGCTGTCTCGCCTGAAGTTGATACAAAAAAGTCTGCAGCGAGAATTCTGACCCGCTCTAGTAGAAGAACTCACATTTCTCCGATCCTTAAAACTCTTCACTGACTTCCAGTTTCTTTCAGGGTCTGGAAAAGCGCTCTATAAATATAAATTACTTACTTACTCTTAGTTTGAAATTGATGTTAGGATTAATTGAATTAGTAGATCAGAGAGTGCCATCTAGTGGCCTAAAGACAATGTATTATAATACTTCATGAGCTGTTTCATGAAGCCTCATAACTACCGATCACACTTGTTATTGTCATATTTTTGATTCTCTGGAACTATTTCCATAAGAACTCAAGTAGTCCCAGCAGTATAACACTGAATGATCCGTACACCTGTGTTAAACTAAACATGTCATATTTACCTGCCTGACGTCCACCTTTGGGTCCCACACTTCCCCGGCACCACTAAGTAGCCCGATTAGCTGCTCCCTTAAACCCACAGGAAGGTTCTTATTTAGGGAGGCACGAAAGGGCAAAGCGAAGCCTGAACGACTGATGCCGCGTCACGGGTGTACTCTCAGGTCTTTTATCATCTGACGGAGAGTCCTCGGTGTAACCCTCATTATATCTGAGCTAATGTTGGCCATGAGGATGTTCAAGTGATAAAACACCATCACGCTCTTTCATTATGCAGCCGGAGAAGCGCACTCGGTGGAATTGTTTGCCGGCCCGATAAGACAAATGCGACGCAGACCGAGTTAAGTCCTGTTTTTAGAAACTCGGTTGGGTATTGTCATGGGTTGAAGGGGGGTGGGCGAGGGGGGTGGTGACGTGTCTTTCCCTCTGAGCCCAGAAGGTGGCAGTCTTGCATCTCCGTGGACACTCCGTCTCATCATTAGTGAATCTACCTCTGCAAGGCGTCCTTCCCTGATAACTGCAGACTAATTGAAACACACTTGATCAATGTTTATCTGGGCTTCTTATGAAACATTTATTCCGTGAATAATGACTAAATATCTACCCGCTATCAGTAATTAAGTAGAGCCGTGGCAGCAGAATTCAATTTCATTTCCATCAAATCTTGCCCCATCTCTTTAGCAATATAACAAAGCAAAACTTGTATAAGAGTTGAGTCAGTTTCAAAATGCTGTTGTTGCTGCTCTTATTACTAAAGTGAGGTAAACGTATAGGCGCTACAAGAAACCTTGGTTACGAAAACCGCATCAGCAATCTCAAGTGATGGTTTCAGGTGGAAGAAAGAAACACTGAGCTTCTTTCTGTCTTGTCTGGTTCCCACTTCCCACTCTGTTTAAAGAGGCAGCTTCACAGAAGCTCAGCTGGCACTTTTGATCTTCTTCTTCTTCGGTTAATTTTGTCTTCGTCTCCATGGAAAAGCTCTGTTTCAGCAAGTGGATGAGGATCAACAATCCTAAATCTGAGGCCTCTGTTGCAGCAACTTCATTATCAAATGGGTTGGTTTGTTTAAGTTACAGTTAGCAACCATTACCACTGCCAAGGAGGTTAAACATCAACATATACCGTAAAATACTGTATTTTCCGCACTATTAGGCGCACCTTCAATGAATAGCCAAATTTAGAACTGTTTTCATAAATAGGCCGCACCGGATTATAAGGCGCATAGAATGAAAGATACAGTCAAACGTTTGACTGGGGTTGCGTTATGCATCCACTAGATAAAGCTGTGCTAAAGGCAATGTCCACAAAACAGTCAGATAAAGTTAAACTTTATTAAGCATTCTGACAACTCCGTTCACTCCCATGGTAACAATGTTCAAATGATGTTTAAAAGGCTTCAAGCAGCAGCGTGCGAGACTGGTGCTGTGAGCAGACAAATATTGATTGCGCAGCAGATAAGTTCAGCACGTGTATGACAGCTAGAGCGCTTGGTATGACATGTTGAACGCACGTGTATGACTGGTTGAGCGCGCAGCAGATTGATTTTGCGCAAAAAAAATGTTTTGAGTGTACAACAACCAAGACATACTCATGCAAAATGGTGGCAGTAATCTTACTCCATAGACGTTCGCCACGATGTGACGTGCGTCGTTAATCCCACCCTGTGATGACGGCATGACATAATCCCGCCCATCGGCGCAGAGTCATGATGGTGTTTGCAAACAAGTCACCCACCATGTAATGTTCATATACTGTATAAGGGGCACTGTCTTTTTTAGAGAATTTAAAGGCTTTTAAGTGCGCCTTAGAGTGCGGAAAATACTGTATCTGAACTAACTAGTACGCAAATTCACGACAGATAGTATGTTTTAAATCAAACACTGCCGCTACTCAATGACAGGAAATGACGCGACAGCTTCTTCTTCTACTACTATTTAATGATGATTGCGAACAGCTGTAGGAACACTATCAACGACACCTGCTGGCAGCACGTTTTGTAAGTTTGGATCAAGAAATATAGGTGAGATATTTAGGCACCGCTCTCCGTCTGCTACTGGATGAAAATGCACCTGTAAGTATATGCATAAATATATTTATGATTGTGACCGGTAGAGGTCTAGGGTAGAAAAGTGTCAATCGATTAATACTCAGTTTTGCGTTTTTGTATAACAATTTAGTGTGCATTGCGCACTACATTTCGCATACTAAGAATAGAGACACACTTATTCACTAAAAATACTAAGTTTAAGTACGCAAGTATACGATTTGAGACACAGCTTTTGTGACTAAAATAGGTGGCGTTCCGAATAACCATCTGGATCCACAAATAATTTGAAGATTCGTCACACTCTGTGTTGAAAAGTTCTGGATACATCAGTCTTGAGATATGAAAAGGATTTAAAAAAATGGTCCTGTATCATGATACAACTGGTACGACTTATTTGAGGCCTCATCAACCCATCACTAATGAAATATCATTAGCCCTTTTTAATGAAGCTTCATGAAGCTTCGTGAAACAACATCCTCGTCCTCAACACCAGTTTTACGTCGTTTATGAGGTTAATTGCGGCCATTTTAATTGTGGTTTCTAGTGCTGAAATTAATCCTTTTTTTTTTTTCTCTAAAAACTTCTTCTTTACTTTCCAAACACTATAATGTTTCACGGGGTATTCAAGTGGTCTCTCCAGAGACAGGAAGCTGTGGTCTGCCAGACCGAATTGCTCTCTGACCCTGGTCGTGGTCAGTATTCCGTCCCTCAACCCTCACTGGAGAAAAGAGCGGCAGTAGCACATTCCAGCACCTGCAATGTTGGACCAGTTGATTCTGAGGTCACATCACTTGCAGAAAGCTCATGAGACAAATTGGAAATTAGGGCATTGATCAAAGGGGGTTGCCAGGTTTGGAGCAAGAATTGAGTCCACTTTCTTAATTGATTTGTGCGGCCAGAGAAATTCTCCCTGTGAACGATCCCTCCCCTCTATTGAAATGTTCTCCACCGGGATGTGACAAACATTCAAAAGAGTTGCCTGTGGTAACAGATTGGAGCATGTTAATCGATTAAAGAAACATATTTAGGAGGTTTTAGGGGTTTCTTACCGTTATTTTCAACAAGTACTAAAAGAAAATGACTATTTTAAGACACAATATAAGCCATTTTTATATCTAGATAAGCATACATCTGCAAAGCAGCTCATTAACACTCACACTATTATTTTTGTAAATTCATAAAAACATTACTTTTTTAGGGCCAAATCAAGTGATGGTCTGGTGAAGATTCATGAAACAGTGTCATGTTGTTTAGAGGTCAGTAGGTGGCGCCATCAGTTTAAAAATGATGTTTCATTAGAACAGTTGTTCAAAACAAAGGAAAAATAGTGCATTTATGAACAACATGATGGATAAATAGATTCCAGACTATATTCCCTAAAACCCTGTTCAACCAATTAATGAAAAATTATATATCTGTCGCTTGTGGAACATACAGGTAAAATCTGACATGATTTGATTTTGATGTTTCTATTAAACAACCATTTGCCTCCCCCCCTACATCTCAATATCTTTTCTCAGTCTCACTGTAATAAGCTATTTTTATAACATTGTTGCTATGTCTCAAAATAAATATATATATATATATATATATATATACATATAATAATGTATTAGACGGATACATATAGCTTGAAACAAAGACGTTCAAAGTTACAGATTTAATCCTGGCTTTAGGGGAGAGACTGAAGAAAGGCCATCGGGCATGATTACAAGGTTTTAAGAGTCTACATTTTTTCCCAGGATCACTCGCCCCACTTTCGTTAACAGAGCACAGTTGGCGCCATCTAGAGGGCTTTTAAAAATCAAGACACCGCTTCTGGAGGCTTCATCAATTCTGCTCTCAGATTACGACCACTTCTACCAGCGACGCCTCTACCTTCTTTTATTTAAAGTGGCTTCAAGCTGAGCAAATGTGACCAACACGCTTGGATTTCTTCCAATATTCCTGATCCATGTGATCTACAATTAATTACCTCTCATTACCTGTATTCTCTCTCGATGTTTCTCTGTGCAACTGAACGATTGTTTATCTAAAACATCTTTTCTCTTTCATCTGTTGACGCCGGACCTCTTTAACCCTTCGCCACTGTTTTCTTCAGAGCCTTTAATCCACTACGGTTAGAGTGTATTTGCTGGGAGGCATTTGGTCAAAACCCAGAGTAATTACCTATCATTTTTGCTTAATTCACGCCCACCCACTTATATTTACTCCTCTGTACTACAGCAATTAACCTGCTTGCCTTTTTTTTTTTTTGCTACGCGATGGAAAGTGCAAGTTAGCGACCGTTGTAGGAACAAGGAGAACTAGTGATCGCAGAATATTCTATTGCTGTCATACAGGTGAATATATTGATGATTACATGTAATCAATTCAAAGACCGCAGGAAGCTGGAGATAAAACAAGGTTGATTTAACTAAGTAATGTTTCATGTTGAAGCCTAAACGGATAAATGTGTTAAGAGAGTCAGATGCTGTTCATCAAAATGTTCATTAACACCCCCCACCATCACCAACCCACGAGCAGAATAAGGAGTAACTTTAAATAAAAAGATGTTTGACCCGACTTTCATTTTACGATGTCACGCTTAAAAAAAATGTTTTAATCAAAAATTGAGTTGAATTGTATTTAATATAGAAAGTGTTTTAATTAAATGGTATTAGATTAGTTGAGTGTAAAAAGACGAAGCTATATTTTTAATATATGTCTTTATAATCCTCTAACCTAAAACTATGAAGCACCTTAAGAGACAAGGAATAATTAATTGACTTCTAAAGACTTCTAAATTGACTTTTAAAAAGTGTATCCCAAATCGCACACTTCTGCACTTACACTTATACAATATATATATATATATATATACAGTATATATATATTTTTCTTTTTTTCTTTTTCTTTTACACTTAATATTTTGAGTGCACAAGACTTTCCACCCTTAATGGCCGCCATCTTAGTGACGTAGATGACTCTAAACGGAAGCTACGTCACGGATGGCGCGTCTTCGGAGAAGATACCGGCGTAAATGTCTCAAGAAAACACTCATATTACCACAAAACAACACAACAACAACAACAAAAAAATGAAACACAACCTAATAACTTTTTTCGATAGGAGAAAAGTGCTGTCAAGAGTCGGCGATAGAGTTTAAACGGCAATTAGTTTTTAAAAGTAGTAGAATAAGAAGTTGAGTCATTTCCTGTGTGTAGTGGCAAATCTTTTTTTTTTTTTTAACTTCTGTAGATTCTTTTTTATATCCATCTCCCCTTAGTTGCTTCAGGTCATAGAATCAGATTGAAAAAGTTAACATATTACATTTGATTTTACCTAATGTTTTATTTTGAAGTTCTGACCTCAAAGCAACACTTGCTAAGCTAGTTAGCAAGTGTTGGGCTTCGAATATAGCTTCTAATTTTTGTGCATTGGGGCCAAAATTTAAACAAAGTAACTTCCTACAAAAGGAACTTTGACTCTGATTTAGTTTGTTTGTTTTTGGAGGCAAAATGTGTCGTAATAATCTTTCCGTTTGTTATCCTTTCCCATTTCCTTCTATATAGGTTTTAGGTACACACTATCTTTATTCGTTACTTTTTTCTTATCTTGTTTTACACTTCTTTTTAACTGTTCTTGTTATTTTCATTAGAATGGATGATGCACTTTAATTTCGTTGTACTATGTGCAATGACAATAAAGAGATTCTAAATCTGACATCAATAACCTCTTTTACTTATATTTTATAGAGACTTAAATACCGTTATAGGTGAACTTTAATCTTCTTTGATCAGAGGGTGGGCCACATGAAATGACGGTGGGATCGGCCCCTGGGGCCTCGTATTTGTAAAAAAAAACACTTGGATTTACATGTACACAATCCAATCCTTACTCACAATAATGAATGAATGTGCAGAGTCTCCACACCTGACACCGCCGACGATCACTTGTAATATACGGTCGAGATGAAACGAGCGGTAGCTCCTCGCGCGAAACAGGAAAAGAGCCATTTTAATCTTGCTGCGAAATCATGAAAGCCAGACTTGTAAAATAGTTTGATGTGCTGATCAAAAGCACGAGTGGGATCAAATGCAACATCAGTCGAGGATGTTTGAGCGATCACACAGTTTTTTTTACCGTTACTCCAGCAAATTGGTGTCTGTGTCAGGGAGGAACCTCTGACTTCCTCTCACTTCACCAGCACGGATGTGTTTATTTTTAAAGCAGCCAAATTGACTAATTTGACTTTTATCTTTCCTCTACGAGGAGAGCAAACGAAGACAAACATTAGAGTCACGATAGCGGTTTATTTATTTACGCTAAATGATTAAAAAGACCTGAGGTTAAGAATATAATTTGTCTGTTGTTTTGAAAAGACTGATCATGTGATTCAACACCTACTTTCACTACATTAATAGAGAAGCAGAACAACAAAAATAACCTGAATAAAAAAACTTATAATTCATATTATCAAAGGTAATGGAAAATACCCACAATTAGCATTAGCATTAGCTTTTTAGTTGTATGTTGTTATAGTACAGCTAGTAGTGATGACGCTTCACGAATCCTCAGTGGGAACTAGACGGCCATTTTAAACCTTTTTAACCTTTTAACTGAGCTCCCGAAATTACGACAATTAACAAACTTTTCTAAATACATGTCTTACTATATTTTAAACGGGGAAATAACTTTCCAAAATTCATGTCTCCTCCTCAGGTGAAAGATGTTTTGGCCTTTTTAACTGTTTAAATGCAACTATTGAACCACAATTACAAACTACAACAAATTACAAAGCAAAACAAATAAATTGAAAAATTAGCCCAAATGTATAATCTTTTGAAAAAATTGTAAACGTTTTGAAACAAATTCACAATATCTTGACACATATTATAAAAAATCAATTTACAAAGTCTGAAACAAATTTACAAAGTATTGAACCAACTTAGAAAACGTACACACGTTTACAAAAATCTAGTTGTAATTTTACAAACTGAAAATCACGAAAAACCTTGACAAAGATTTACAAAGTGTGACAAAATTTGCTAAACTGACACACATTTTGTATCCATTGAAACAATTTACAAAATCTTGACACAGATTTACAAAGTCTGCAATTCTTTTTTACAAACTGACACAGATTTTGTATCAATGAAACTTTTTACTAAATCTTGTCACAGATTTTTTGTAAAACTGACACAGATTTTTTGAAAATTAGTTTCAAACAAAGTCTGAAACAAATTTCCAAAACTGACACTAATGCACAAACTAGATACAGATTTACAAAGACTAAAACAAATTTACAAACCGACACACGTTTACAAAAGTCTAGACACACATTTACAAAACTGAAATACATTTACAAAAGTCTAGACATAAATAAACAGACATTTCTGCAGTTTCTAGTTTGTAAATATGTTCCAATAATTTGTAAATGTGTTAAAATTATTGGCAAATTTGTTTCAATACATTGTCAATGTGTTTTTTCACTTCCCAGCCACAGTAAAGAATAGACCAATAGGTTAAGAGTGAACTTGAAAACATTTTTGGAATAAAAACATGTTTAGTTTGACAACAATGAACATTTCTATACAACCACTGGCATGTCGAAAGTTTCTTTACCTCTGATCTAACATCCGACATCTGATGATCTTCTAGGTTTTGTGTGTACCTGGTGTTTTCCCACTAACCCTTTTTTCTCTGTTAATGCTACACCTTTAAAAAGGGAATGTTTTCCCCACCTTCACACTGCTCCGGCTCCCGTCTGATGTCGAACAAAACAAGACAACGGGAGGAAAAGCCTTCATGTACACAGTTCAAACCCTTGTTATGTCAACCACCAGAAGAACATGCGCAACACGAGAGCAATACGTTGACATGAAACCCGAGCAACCGTAATTAGCTCGTGTGATGATCAGCGACGGTGTGTTCGCACAACACCAACAACACATAACTCGCGTCAAAGGTTGATGCGGAAGATGAGGAAGTAAAGATTAATCAGAGGCCGCTCACAATAAGGAAATCAGTGGGAAACCGCCTGGCTGCTCACATTTCACCGCAGGGGGTGTCTGAGCAATTATTGCATCAGGAGCTAAACTTGCTACTGTAATGAAGGATAGATTCAGTTAAGCAGGAGGATGAAATTAATCTTCCAGCCATTTTATCTTGTGTTTTCTGTAAGGAACTTTTTTTTTAAAGTCACTGTGGTGGGATTAGCTCAGCGCTCCCCCCTCCTTTTTCTATCACTCGCTTCTCTTCTTTTTCACAATTGCCTATTCTGCTCGACGGCCTTTTGTACACCTGCATAGTAATCTCCCTCAGGGATTCCAGCCCGTCTGAACGGACCGTGGCATTTGCATTCAGCGCACATTTACAATGGAAAATTAGGTAGCAATTATGTAACTATGTGGCAGTGTATAAATAAAATATCAAAGAGTTATTCAAATAATTTATAGCTTCTTCCGAGGTAAAGAGCTACATAATTCAAGTCTCGCAGGGGCTCAGGCGAAAGAGAGAAGCAAACCTCCCGCTCTACTTTGGATTGCAATGTCCAGAGTGATTTATCTTTGCCGATGCGTAGGACGCAGGTCGCCCTTCGTCGGTGGCGTATTGGATGCTTATGGATTACAATTAGGTCAAAGATACAGTTGCGATAGCGTCCCGCTGAGCGGGGCTTTATACCGGACTCACGGGTACTTTGGCAACACATCAATCAAATCCAAAACCGCCCAAGCAAGGCACCTTCAAAGGTGCACGCTGTGTGGCGGCTCCACGCGTTGGATTTCATCACCTTTGCAAAAGATGCACGAATACCGTTTCTAAGTCTTCAACACATTTACAAAATCTTGACACGCTTTTACGAACTGGAAAACAAATCTCGACAGAAATGAATAAGATGAAATAAATGATTAAAAAAATCTTGACATGAATTTACAATCTTTTGAAACACATTTACAAAAGTCATGGCTTTACACATTCTGAAACAAATGTACAAAATCTTAGATTCCGTTTCCGCTGTTTCTAGTTTTTAATTTTGCAATTTGTTCACATTCTTTAGGAAGTTGTTGTAAGACTACGTAAATGTGTCTTTCAACTTCCGGCCACAGTAAAGAAAAGACTCATAGAGAAGAATGAGTTCGAACACATAGATATTTTGACAGGAATGTACAACATACAAAAACTGAAATATCCATTTACAAACTGAAACAAATTTACAAAAAACTACACATAAATTTACAAACTGAAAGAAATCCACAAAAATAAGGACAGAAATTGAAACTCTATCGAAACACATTTACAAACTCAAATTGCAAGTCTTGACACGCATTTACAAATTGAAACAAATTAAAAAAAAATCTAGATATAAATATACAAGCTATAACAATTTCACAAAAACCTGGACCGTATGAATCTATTAAAACAAATTTACAAAATGTGTTCCGAGATTTTGTCAATGGGTTTATATTGTTTGTAATTTCGTTTTGAGATTTTGTAAATGTGTTCCAGCCTCAGTTAAGGTCTAGACTCATTGGGATCGGGTGAACTGGTACTTATTGAGAAAAAAGATGAAAAAAATAGTTCTTTTTTTAACAGAAATTTACAAAATACCGAAAATGAATTTACAAAAATCATGACTTGTAAATTTGTTTTACAACATTTTTTTTTTTTTTACAAATATCTCGACAGACATTTGACGATATATTTAAATACATTTACAAACTTTGATACAAATTTTTACAAAATCACATTTACAAAATCATTAAATAAACATACAAAGTTTCGCAGTTTGTTGTCGTACATTTCTAAAGATGAACTTCCCAGCCAGAGTAAATAATAGACGGACTGGTAAAGAGTGAGCTTGAAGTGAGCAGATGGAACTCTGAATGCATCTTTGGCTGTTTTAATTCGTTTCAGTTTTCAATTCTTGTCTAAATAATTTCGGCAAACATGAACCCAATCATTGTTGAGACATAATTAGACGTCCACACACTTTCATGCTCTCGACGCCAAACAGTGACTGAAACAATCGTAAATCATCGTGGAGTAAAACTCCTCCGGTATGAGCGGACCTTCGCAAACAAGAGCGCATTAGCCAGCTTGTTTGTGACAGGCGGCTTATTGAACCACCGAGAGCTTCTTAACAGTCTCTCCCTGGCATTTTGGGATCCGTGGCCAAGAGCAGGTAGAAGAAAGACTTCAGAAGACATTACTTAAGAAATTCCGATGATCACGGCAGTAACTTTGTGAGACGCTTTAACCGCCTAATGTTTGTGTCAAGCCGAGGCCAACTTATGATTTGCACCTTTCAAGTCAAATAATCATCTCATCACTGTGATGATGTCAGTTACCTGATAATGTTCAGGCTCCTGAAGTGTGTCATTTAGTCACGCAGGGAATACTGTCTTTAAGCTGTCATTATTGAGAGGTGATATCAATTACTGACGGCAGCAGCACGTCTATTTTTGTCGACCGCTTTGCTGCAATAAATGTAGCTCTGGTGACTGAATGGTCCATCGAGGTCAGTAGATATTGGCGGAGGTTTAAAAGAAAAGGTCCTCAACATAGTATACACTAGTGATGTTCATGAAGCAGTGTCATGTTGTTTAGAGGTCAGTAGGTGGCGCCATCAGTTTAAAAATGATGTGATGTTTGCTGCCATCTAGTGGACTTTGAAGATAATGACACTGCTTCATGAAGCTTCATCAGACCATCACTGCAACATACCTGTTAAATGTAGGATATTTTTTAATGGTAATAGAGCTCAAATGGATTTAGAAAAAGGTCCCATATAGAGTTTGTGTTATACTCATTTTCACTAGTGTACATTAGTGATGGGTTGATGAGGCTTCTGATGCTGTATCATGATACAGTTTAAAAAGCCCACTAGATGGCACTCTCTGGGAATATTATGCCATGTTTCATTGAATTAGTAGCTCAGAGTCAAAGATTATAAAGCAGAGAGCGACAGCTAGTGGCCTTTAAAAGTTAAGACACTGTATCGTGATACAGCTGATGATGTATCATGAGGCCTCATCAACGTAACACTAGTTTGAAGGATTATTTCTTTATAAAGCTTGTTAAAAACGAGTGGATTCATGGGTAGAGTCACAGGTTAATGTTACTTTGAGAAAATCTGATAATAACATACATTACGTTAATTATTTTGTTTTTTAAAAATGCCTCACAAACCGATACCACCAGTATCACATGGTTGGAAACCCCTGAAGAACAAAAGAATAAGCAGAAGGCTTAAAAAGTGTCTATTTTTATGGAACCCCCATCTATATATTTCGACCTTACAGCACAAGACATTTTAACAATTAGTTTAATTTGAGCATGAAAACTGGTTTTTAAAAAGACTCCAGCATACTGGCTAAAATACACAAGGAAAAATGATAAATCAAAAGTTTTACATATTTATTTTAACACAATATAGAATAAACAGTACAACATACTATTTCATCACAATCACATTAAGATCTTTTCATTTTTGTAGTTTGAATGTACGCTTTGTTTTATATAGTCATGCTTTTTTATACTACTGTGTTGATGAGTCCCCGTGATACAACATCAGCAGTATCATAATACAGTGTCTTTATTTTGAAAGGCCACTAGATGTCACTCTCTGCTTTATAAATTTGGCTCTGATCTACTAATTCAATCAAACCTTTCTTTTCACTGAGAGCGCCATCTAGTGGCCTTTCAAACTGTATCATGATACACCATCAGCTGCTTCATGAAGCCTCATCAACACATCCCTACTGTTCTTCTATTTCTTTGTTGCTAGTACTGACCAGGCCCATGAGGAGCAGCAGTAACACTCCATACAGGTGACAGAGGAATCCTTCAAAACCTTACTGGATCCAAATGAATCTAAAGAATTCCCCTAAACAATAATCGTCTTTAACCTCATCATCTAAACAACATTTCATTGGAATACAACTTATTATTTTGCTGGCAGACAGACCAACATCCACACAAAAGATTGTTCAAGGTTAGACATTAAGCTTCCAATAAATCCTCCCAAAATACTTTCAACCTACATGTTTCTTTGTGATTCCAAGAACTGATTTAGAAAAGAAGGCCTCATTTCCTAGATATGTCACTTTTTTCTTCTGCCTGGCTGCACACTTTTGCATTTCTCCCAAAGCCCTGAGCGAAGTAAGACAAGGAGTCCCGAGGTTTACTTTTTTTGGGGGGGTAATGATGGATCGTGCAGATGCACTGTCGCGATGTGCATCCCTGGGATTGCTGTGTTGTGACCAGTAAGGTCACTCATCGATTCCCCGCCATATCCTGTAAACCACTAATAGGACATTTGGCATTTTCCCTGGTGCTAAATTACTCCCATTGTGAGTTTATACCTCTCCGTTATTGCTGAGTGTGTGTAGGTGTAGGTGTGTGTGTGTGTGTGTTTGGCTCCATAACTTGGCAATTTTCCGCCTTCTACGTGAGCCTGGAGGAAATGTAACTTTGAAATGTTTATTTTTCTTGAGTAGATGTTACAAGTATATCTTTTATTGTGATCTACTGTTTAAAAAAATAAATCTTTATTGATTGTCAATGATACTAATCAAATTGCGTTATCTCAGGGTCAACGTGACCCGAAGGCAGGCAGCCAGGGAGGTCGTTCACCTTGACCCAGAGCCAACACAATAAAAAAAAAGGTTTTAAAAGTAAAAGAAAAATACTGTAGAATATTGTATGAAGGCGTAATGAATGAGCTCTTGAGTGACGTATCTTCTATTTTTTATTTGATTCAATGTAACACTGCGGCAAATCCTTTAGAATGACCTCTAAATGTTCCCCTATATGGTCCTTCAGACTCTCTACAGAGAGTCTTAATGTAAAGTCACCTCTTTCACCGATACAATGAATAAAGAGCTCTATCAACCATATTTTTTATTTTCATTTCAAGAGAAACTTGTTGATCGTGTTTTATGTTGTGTGAAATGACAGACGACTTGTGTACTCCAACAGGTGTGTATGTTATGGAAGTATATCAGTGATTTTTTTTTCAGGTTATTGAATGTTTTTATATTTATTTAGATTTATAATATTTATTCCATTTTAGGAATTTTATTTTTCAAAATATTTAAATGAAATAATATGTTTATTTAAAGGTTGAATTGATTTTTATTGAACAATAACTTCAATAATTGAAACATTGATAGGTTGAATTTGTTTTTATCAAATAATGAATTTCAATAATTTATATATTATATATTCTTTTTTTTATTAATTTAATTAAAAAAAAAAAAAAATTGAAAATGATTTAATAAACTCATAGAGTTTGATATTCTAATTCCAATAACATTTTTTCTAAATTCAATATTTTTTAATTCGTAGCTTTTGTTAGATTAAAAATGATTATACACTATACGTATATGCCATACTTAAATTAATGCTAAAAGAGAATCAAAATATAAAGTATAAATTACTAGCTTCATCTAAGAGCTTAAACGTTTGAATACACATTCACAATCAACATTTCACTCAGACTGACACACTGTCTCAAGACAAGCTTGGAACAGAATTAGCGTCATGACACCGGTTATTTAAACGTCTGTTTGTCTGCCCTTTTCACACCTTGGGTCGTGGATCAAAAGAACGAAGCAGGGACACATCCGTAAGGGGGGGGCTAGGAGACAGGAACCCCCACCCAAGAACATTTGATTGATTAGAAAAGGAAACAAATTAGGAAGGACTCTCCACAGGAGATCATGACACAGGGAGTTTGAAGGATCAAATAGGGCGATAGGGGAAGGACCTCTCGGCCCGGAAATTTGCCTTAAATATAGCGATTTTTCTACAGTTCGAGACTGTATTTCCCGGAGCTATTGAACTGTAGAACTGCCGGCAGAGAGCGCGTCAGATCGATCGTAAAGCTTGTATTTTGTTTGACTTAAGGCGGTGAATAGACGACCCGTGACACTCTGCATTGACCATTTGTCTCCATAAAGCAAAGTATTAAGACCCGGAAGTGACGTTGTGTTGGAGCAACGGAAGAGGACTCCAGTTTTGACCGTTTTACTTTTTAAATTCAATATAGTTCAGGAAATCGTGGTGATACTATCATACCAACCTTTTAATTTCCAACTCACAAGGATTCATCATCTTTGGTTGATTTTTCAATTAATAAATTGCGGAGAAAAGCGTTCTGTGGATAAAACAAATGTACGGCAATATAGTGTCTGTCAAATAAATAAATCAAGATTATTATACATACAGGTATTATACTTATTTCTAGCAGACTTTCCTTCATATGAAAAAAAACACCACCTGAAATACAAAGTCCACCTGATGGCACATTTGAAATGAGTCATTGTAAGTCATTCAAGACTTGGCGATGTGTAATTCCCCGGTGTGAACCTGAATAGCTTCCGACTCGGAGGAGACTCATAAGCCGGCGCAGTCTGACATCTGAAGAGAAGCTTTATGGCGTGATGAGATCAGCTCAGACGCACTTCTTAATTCATGTGAGACGTTCCAGACATCAAGTCAAATAAACACACACGTCACAGTGTGTCACGTTTAGTTTTACGGTTAGTAGCAGCTAAAATGTGAACAATTTTAAGGAGAAATGCTTTTCGTTAAACAGGAATATTGACTAGAGAACAGTCTTGTTTAGGGGTTGGAAAATACATTTCCACGCAAGGGACCATCAATCAAAAGAAAGAAAAACGGTCCTAATTTGATGGTAAAATACAAAAGAAGATCCTTGAAATCAGGATAAAAACAGTGGAACTAAAAGTTCCAGAAGATGCCATTTATGAGCTTTTGAAGGAATGAAGGATTTAATTACATATATGACCATAAATACATATAAGTATTTGTTAAGTAAGGATTCTAAGAGTAAATCAAGAATTCTGAGAGTCCCCCCACTGGTCCATACTATGGAAGTAGTTCCAGGTAAACAAAGAATAAAAGGTTGAGCTGTCTCGCCTGCAGGTACTATAAAACTCTTCAGCGAAAATTCTGACCCGCTCTAGTAGAAGAACTCACATTCCCCCGATCCTTAGAACTCTTCACTGGCTCCAAGTTTCTTTCAGTATCGTTTTTAATTGTAAAAGCACTTTTTGACCCTCGTCTAGAAAAAAACTTTACAAACTTACTTACTCACTTTAATCTGAATTTAAAATGAGAAAAGGCGAGTGAAATTAAACATTTTCTTATTGTATTAAAGCAAGATTTAAAATTCTGAGATTAAAGTAAAAATTGAGGAAAAAAAAATCTCTTCCATGGAGAAACAAACAATAAACTCAATTTTAACTCTATAATTTATTAAAAGTTCAAGTTATATTTTGAGGTAAACTAGTACTAAATAGCAAAAAAAGGAAAATGTCATCCAACACTATGTATCCTAAGTCTTTTTCCTTTGTAATATTTTTGAAAATCAAGTTTTAACGAGTGCAGGCCGACAAAGGGACTCCATTATTGTATAATGTCATACGTTTAAAAGTAGAATAAAGATCCTCACATCAAATGTTATCATTTTCAAAATAATTAAAAAAAAACATACCATAAAATTAGACCAAAAGTAAGGAAATTCACAAAAACACGACAAATTAAAAACTGGTTGTCATAACAGAAGTGCAGAAGACAAACTCAGTGGCCCAGTCTTGTCAAGAATGTACCTGTGGTTGGAAATAAAGCCAACTTATCATTTTAACTCAAGGTTTAACATTCAGCAGACTCAAGAACTTAACCGTCCTCAACTTTGGCTCTTGAGTCACGAAATCGAATTTGTTCCACTGCATCCTAAATTTGGCAAACACTCAATAAAAAGCATGTACATTGTGTTCCTGTACGACTTGCTGTGGTCAGTGCACCCTGTTAGTAGATTATGTTGCTCTCTTTCCTTCTTGTGGGCGGGATGAGGTTGGCAAGGTATGCGAGCCATTAGCAGATCAAAACAGTGATTATTTATTGAATGTCACATAGATGATTAACTTTTTTTTTCTTTTTTTTTAAATAGTGACAGTCCATTGTAGCTTGGCAGACGATGGTTTTATGAGCCTCTTCTTAGTAAGGAGACGGAAATTGATCAAATCAAATGGAGTTGTTTTACATGCAAGGTAACATCTTACATTATTTATTAAACAACACCAGCTTCACTGACGCATGAACACCTGGGTGAGAAACAAGTGAACCAACTTTAGCCGCCTAGCAACCAGCAAGAATGGACAAGGGCGGCCGGTATAGACGTAGGAGAGCAGTCTATGTAATCTTCCATTACAGCCTTTTCCACTTCAGACCAGTATCTACTAGATGTACTGGTATTGTTGGTGTTCTTGTATTTATAAGACAATTGTATATTTCGGAAATAACATTTTATTCTGCACATTGTTTAACAATGAGAGTTTTAGATACACATTTGTAAATGTGCGGAGTTCGTATGTTCTCGCCATTTTTAGTCGGGTTTTCTGGCAAAGTCCAAACACACAGTGAGGTTGATTGAGTCCGAACTGTGTGTGAGTATAAGTGTGTTCATGAATGTTTGCTCTGTGACAGTCCGGCAACCTGTTCAGGGTGTCCCCTGCCTATCGCCCCTTAAGAGCTGGGATAGGCTCTGGAGCAGGCAAGTTGGAAAATGAATAAATGGTACACATCCGCAAAAAAACCAAAAGTGCACATTTGTAAGGCAAAGTGTACATTTGTGAACCAAACTGCACATTTGAACAACAAAATGCCCATTTGTAAAACAAAGTGCAAAGTTGGAAAGCGATGTACACATTTGTAAACCAAAGGGCACATTTGTAAACCAAAAGGCACATTTGTAAACAAAAATGTACACTTATTAACCAATGTGCAAAGTTGGAAATCGATTTACACATTTGTAAACCAAAGTGTACATTTATTAACCAGTTTGCAAAGTTGGAAATCGATTTACACGTTTGTAAACCAAAGTGCAAATTTGTAAGCCAAATTGTACATGTTTAAACCAATGTGCAAGGTTAGAAGTTGTTGTCCATATCTGAAAACGTATGATTTGTAAACCAAATTGCACATTTGTAAATTATGGTTAACATTTTTTAACTTCAAATGCAAATTTTGAAAAATTGTAACGACGTGTATCTATCTTTAAAAAGATACCTTTTCCTAAATGGAGACGTGCATTTGCAAATGAAGTTATGCAGGCACTATAAATTGAATATACTTTGCAATGATGAAATCCCCATCAAATGCATACACAAACACACACACAATCTAACTGTGTGATGACATCGGGAGCAATATTTAATGGCATCAAAAATGTCAGATTTCACTTTATAAACATGAGATTTATTCAGGCAAAGCTCTTCCAAAGATAACTAACGCTGCTCCGAGTTCAACGGGATTGACAACCCCGAGTGTTAATAAATCTGTCCGTGAAGTGATGACAAATAAAGAGTCTTTAAATGTTCTCATTTTCCTGACATGACACGTCAGATAGAATTGATGTCTGAACATGCAGTGCCACAAATTACCCTCGCGGAGAGAGAGAGAGAGAGAAGACGACGGGCGAAAGAACAGCCCACTAGTTGACAGCTGAGTGCGGAGGATTCACTCCCTCTGGAGAAATCAAATCCGCACTGATAGGCTTGCGAGGATTGCACTGAACTCCACTGAACCTTCCACCCACAGGACTCCGCGATACCTTCCCGATGTAAGGCTGTCACCCTGCGGGAAAATCCCCCTGCAAACAACAACTGTCTTGAT
Organism: Callionymus lyra; assembly: GCF_982586985.1. Taxonomy (NCBI): domain Eukaryota; kingdom Metazoa; phylum Chordata; class Actinopteri; order Syngnathiformes; family Callionymidae; genus Callionymus; species Callionymus lyra. Next base: position 17,811,080 of record NC_141829.1, read on the forward strand.
ATTCACTTGTTTTGTTTAGCGGTCTTCCTGGAGACCCAATTACAGAGGACTTTACATTCCAGCTACATGCCTCCCGTGAAGCCGCGCCTTCCTTTTCGTACGGTGACTCTCCAGGCTATGTATTCCATTTCCATATTGAGGATATTTTCCGTTTCATTTGCTGCGTGGAGTCAAAGATACACTATCAGATCATAAATTGAAGCTCGATGCCCCCCAGTATTGCTGCTTGTGAGTATCTTGCGGTCCACAAATCTCCTCTGCCCCTCATGTGTGTCCTGCAGATTGGTTCCCGAGCTCCTGAACGAGCTTCATTAACTGATAGCGGCAGAGATGGAAGGAATCGCCAGAAGAGAGAGAAAAAAAAGAAGGAGTTTCTACCTTGTCTTGAGCGTTTTCACATTTATCTGTGAAGTGATGAGATGAAGATGATCGACCCCATCTAATAAATCCCCCAAATAATTGATTAATTAACAACTGTTTTTTTGTATAACAGATTTTGGTGTTGGTCTTTTGTAAGTATGTAAGTAATGGTTATTGTAAAGGGTCTTTCTAGACCAGGGTCACAAAGCGCTTTAACAATTTTAACAATACTCATTTAGAATATATACTTTTAAAGGCACATTAGACAGGAGTCCCAGAAAATCAGGGAAAAGCCTGAACAATTAAAAATGTCTTAAGATGTTTCTTGAAGGAGTCAGTAGATCATCAAACACAGAGGGAGAAGAAGATCGTTCTAAAGCTGAGGAGCAACAGCCTGGAAGGATTTCTCTCCTCTGGTCCAGAAGCGTGTTCAGGAACCATCAGTAGATTCTGATCCACAGACCTCAGAGCCCGAGCTGGGGTGTAAGGCTGGATCAGATCACTGATGTAAGGAGGAGCCTGACCATGAATAGATCTGAAAGTAAGAACCTGAATTTTAAAATTGATCCTAAAAGAAACTGGAAGCCAGTGAAGAGTTTTAAGGATCGGAGAAATGTGAGTTCTTCTACTAGAGCGGCTCAGAATTCTCGCTGCAAAGTTTTGTATTAACTGCAGGCAAGACAGATCCTTCTTGTTTATACATGAAAATAAATAAACTGTTACAATAGTCTTACATACAAGACTTGGCTACATGTGACGAAGCCTATGATTGGCTGAACCGTATTCCATGATTCTTACGAGTAATCAATATATATTTCAATATTTTTTCGTTGAAAACTCATAACGTATTTTATTTGGTAACCTCTGTTAGTCAATTGAAGTTGTGTATTGCATCATAAAGCTACAGGTGAATTATTAAAAAATAAAAATCAGTGACGACGTGGTCACACGTAGCCTGAACATTCCTTCATCGTTAGACCAGGAGGTGACCAACGGATTACCGGGAATATAGTCAAATTGACAAAGATTGATTCTTTTTCAATAAACATGTTTTATGTTCAGTACAAAGTACTCTTCAATCGTTTAAGGTTACAATTTCGTTCACTCATAAAATAAAGTTTTCAAAATGAAGTCGTTAGTGTTACCGGCCTCAGACTTTAGGGGTATCTGGGCGGTAGCAGTAGATTATGGGCATCCATCCATCCATCTATCCATCCACCGATCCATCAATCCATCCATCCATCCATCTATCCACCCTTCTATCTTGCTCGTTATTATGCAAAATTCAGTGATAAACTGATAAATTTAAACCCATAGTGTGTGTGTCGATGGTGAAATTCATCTCTAAAAATGTGGATTTAAGTGCCTCTTAAACTGTACTCATCATTATGTTTGTACAAAACTATAATTGAAATATTTTCAGTATGAAATTAGGCTTAAGCCCCACCCACTGAAAATACTTTCTGGAGATGAAATTTAATTTACTATAACCAAGCCCACTCTGCTGTGATGGGTCAAGCATCAATGTTTGTCACTGCGCGTCATCAATCCCAGAGGCTTCCACCCTTAAGGGACACGTTGTAGTAGTAAAAAAAAGGGTTAATATTAATATATATTCCATATAAGAATAAGATGAAAGAGCAGTGGTTGATATACTTTTCAAAATTCTTTGAAATACTGTATGTACTTTTTATTTCTTTACCCTACGTTAAAGTTCACAATGTTCACTAAAAAAAAGGCTGCAGTGCAGTATTTATGCTTCTGTTAAATGAATTTGCTTGACAACTTCTACATTAATACAAATATTAAATATGACATTACCTCAGTAGGATTTCAGTCTAAACGTTCAATGAGTGATTCTTCAGATAAAACTTTAGGAATAAATGCTTTTTCTCTGTTAACTTACTTTTCTTTTTCTTTTCTTTTTCTGGATGTTTAATAATAATTATCATAAAAGATCCTGACAATTTTGCTATCTTCGCTTCATGAGGATTAATTACCGTCTCTATCGTTGCATAAATCAATTCACAATATTAACAAAGCATTTTGTCTTTAAAGTGAAGAAAGGAAATAAAAGATGCATATCTGATATTATGATAGATTTCACTGGTTTTACACGTTCATCAAAACGTCCCACTAACTTGTGTGTGTGAGAATATATGTCACGATAAGATGGTGTGTAGACGTTTGTGCAGTGTGTGCGATCTGTCGACGACAAGGAGAAATAAACAACTCACCATTTCCCTCCATCTTTATGGTAGTTGAGTCCAGCGTGATCGACTCCTGGACGACCTTGAAAAACATTGATCGGACGTTTATGTTTCGACAAATTACCTGGACCGGCACGTCGGATGCTTTATGAAAATAACTTATCGTTCTTGTTATTTATCAGTTGTGATTACAAAAGCCTATTCCACAAATTTCCCCTCCTCCCTAATAGTCATTGCATTTAAACGAAGTATTTCCACTTTGTCCACGTTGTGTGTTTCTTCTGTGAGGTTTTGGTAGATAGATATTTATAATTTAAAATCCTATCGATCTTTGGTTCTCCGGTGAGACTGGAGAAAAGATACAGCTGGAAAAGGCAAAATTCTTGTGTTTGGATGTTTTTATAATGAATGAATGCATTTTTTCTTCAACAATAACTTGCAAAGGTATTTAAGCACCACCAAGTGTTATTATTGGATACAGGAGAAAGGAATTTGGTTCAACCCTTGTGTTGTTTCAGGGTCAAGGTGACACGTAGGCCCAAAAAACAAATGTGTTTGTGGTATCCCTTGTGTTGTCTCAGAGCCAAAGTAACGACCTCCCTGGTTTCCATAAATACATACACAGTGGGAGACGTCGTTCAACATGACCCTGAGACAACACGAGGGATACCACAAACACATTTGTTTTCGTGCCCTCGGGTCACCTTGACCCTGAGACAATATAAGGGATACCACAACACATTTGTTTTTGTGCCCTTGGGTCACCTTGACCTTGAGACAACACAATATTCCAAAAACACATTTGTTTTCGGGCCTTCGCGTCACTATGACCCTGAGACAACACAAGGGATACAACAAACACATTTCTTTTCGGGCCTTCGAGTCACTTTGACCATGAGACAACACGAGGGATACAACGGACACATTTGTTTTCGGGACCTCGGGTCACCTTGACCCTGAGACAATATAAGGGATGCCACAAACACATTTGTTTTCGGGACCTCGGGTCGCCTTGACCCTGAGAAATTACAAGTATATTTTGTCATTAATATTTCATCTTTCTTAGAAATCAGATTTCCTTTCAAACCTTTTGTCTTTCCCCGGAAAATGTGTTGTATAACTTAAACCAATCTGACGTATTCTTTCTGAAGCGCAAAAAATAGGCATTTTCTGCGACATCTGCTGCCCTGAAGACCTGGAGATCACTTCAGAAGAGCATTGCTCAATAGCCAGCTGAGAACTTTCCAAGCTGGACATCAGGACCTTTTCAAGTGTAACCGGGGCCTCCAGGTGCACGACTGGCGGGTTTCACGCAGAGACTTGGAGTAATTGGCTGAAGTTTACTCCGGTTGAAGCCGTCCAGATTGCCTGCTCGACCTTGGGCGTATTGGAACAGATATCGCAGCTTTGAGCTTCGTTGCTGACTGAGACTGGTGGAGGAGTCCTGGCTCACCAGGATAAGCAGGAGGAAATGAAGATAATGGTGGACTTTTAATTTCCTGATAAGAAGGTTTCAGTCTAAATACAACATTTTAAATGTAGTTTAACAGTGAATGTATATATGTACAGTATACAGACTACTGACCTCTCAGTGAAGGTTTTACGAGGAAGGTCAACTCGATCATGGGTAAAGGGGGCACACAAGGGGGCAGAAGATCCCCCCCCAAAAAAATTACAATATGTTTAATTTGGTTTAGTTCTAGGTAAGATAGACTTTTGTTGATTGTAAGGGGGCAGAAGATCCCCATTAACGTTTAAATAAATACAATTTCAAAGAAGACACAGCTATTTTGCAAATGGCAAGTGAATCATGACCTCTTAGTGAAGGCTCAAGGTCAAGGTCAGTTGAAGCAAAAAAGGGGGCATTTTGACGATGTTTTAACCATATCTATTACGTATTTAGTGAAAGAGTTAAAGGGTGAAAATGACCCCCATGAAATTGCAATAAATCCAATCTTAAATAATAAGAGGTTTTACAGGGGAGAGCAACTCAGGTCAACTGAAAAGGGGGCACCAGGGGACAAAAGACCCCCATGAAAAAATTAAAAAATGTCTAATGTTAAATTAAAAATTATTATACACTATACGTATATGCCATACTTATATTAACGCTTAAAGATAATCAAAATATAAAGTATAAATTACTCGCTTCATCTAAGAGATGACTGACACACTGTCTCAAGACAAGCTTGAAACAGAATTAGAGATACTACACCGGTTATTTAAAACGTCTGTTTGTCTGCCTTTTCACACCTTGGGTCGTGGATCGAACGAAGCGGGACACATCCAGGAGGGGGGGGGGGGGGTGCTGGAAGATGGATGCCCCCACCCGAGAACATGTGCAGGTGAACGAGACACAGGCAACTTCAAAGAACCATTTGCCGGAGAGAGACGACACCCTTGCCAGGGAAATTTGCCTTAAATATCGCGATTTTTCTACAGTTCGAGACCATTTCTCCCGGGGCTATTGAACTGTACAGTTGCCGGAAGAAAGTGCTCCCGATAGATCGTGAAGCTTGTATTTTGTTTGACTTGAAGCGGCGAATAAACGACCCGTGACACACTTTAATTGACCTTCTTTTTCCACAAAGCGAAGTTAAAGAACCGGAAGTGACAGCGTCCTGGAGCGACCGGAACGGACTCCTGTTTTGACCGTATTACCAATTTTGATTAAATTTAAACCATATGTATTACATACCATGTAAAAGAGTTCTGCAGAATTATAATAATATTATAATGTTCTTTTGTGTATTGTAAGAGGACAGAATACCATTATAAAATTTAAACAAATCTAATTTGGAACTTGAAAGAGTGCATTTCCGGAAGAAAATGCAGTGTGAATGCTGGCCCTGCAGTGCAGTAGTAGAATTAGTGGTAGAAGAAGTAGTGGAGGTACTAGCGGAATTAGTAGTTAAAGCAGAAGAAGGGGAATCAGTAGTAAAAGTAGAAGTAGTAGAAAAGTAAAAGAAGTCATAGAATTAGTAGTAAAAGTAGAAGTAGTAGGTCAAACTGGAAGAAGTTGAAACATGAGTTGAAGATTTTCCCCATGGAAATGAATGGGGTAGAAAAAGAGGAATAAAAGAAAGAGTGGAAGAGATAAAAGAAAGCTAAAACATTTCGAAAACGAGCTGAATTGATAAAAGCTTGAATGGTTCAAATCGGATAAAATTTGTGGGAGGAGAAGTGGCGCAAAGTTTAAGTCGGAAGAAAACAGGATCTCAATTTTGTGAATGCTGGGAAGCATAAGAGAAAGTAGTCATCAAGCTATCACGTCAAAGGAAAGTGTACACAAGGAAATTAAAAATTCTAAATATGTCCAACTTGGATTACATTTGAACCATATATCTGATGTTAAGTAAGGGAGATTTTGCAGAATTTCATCTCTGTTTCCCAACTTTAAGGGGGCAGAAGACCCCAATGAAAATTCCAATTTCAACAAAATGCAAGTAGAATACTGACCTCTCGATGAAGGTTTTAGTAAGAGGGCAACTCCATCAGTTTAGGGGAAAAGGGGGCACGAAGGGGACGAAAGACCGCCTTGAAAAAAATGATTGTCGACTCATTGTATACCCACGAAAATTCCATTCAATCATTTTCTGGAGAAGACACAATGGCTCGAAATCATATTTGCAATTAGAATACTGACGTCTCAGTGAAGGTCACCGAAGGTCAGGTCAAGGGAAAAGTAGTGATGGTCTCATGAAGATTCATGAAACAGTGTCATTATTTTCAGAGTCCACTAGATGGCGGTCTCTGCACCATTTTCCTTTGTTCTAATGAAACATCACATCATTTTCAAAACTGATGGCGCCACCTACTGACCTCTAACTAGACAACACTGCTTCATGAAGCTTGATCAGCACATCACTACGAAAGAACAAAGTCTAATTTTGACAAAATTTAAACCATATGTAATACACTTTAAATGAAGGAGAAATGCTGAATTTGAGCCTCTTTGGTGAATTGGTAAAGGGTCCGAGAGGGGGGGGGGCTTACAATTTAAATTTAAATCTTATTTACATTATTTTAAACCAGATATATTTCTGGATTAGAAAGGAAAGTTTACAGAATTACGAATCTCTTTTCTTTCCTTTGCTACTCAATATAGATTTTTTTTAATTCATTTTTTATATCTGGGCAATGTTGGGTATTTCAGCTACTATATGAATATAGAAAAAAACATCTTAAATTAATTATATTCCAAATGAAGGAATATAATCTAGCATTACACAACGAAAATACTGTCTTTCAATGGTCGAATCATCCACAACTTTGTCTTTTCTTCACAATATTCAAGACAAAAATGATAATCATGGACCAGCTTACTTTTAAAACAACAAAATACTTCGGTCTCAGTGTTATGAAGTAACCTAAAGTACACACTTAAGACCCACGTTCTTCGAGGTGCGATCTGACAACAAGCGTCCGGACCGGAGTTGAATCTATTCATTTATGCTGCCGACGGTTCCGACCAACAACTGGGAATCTGCAGGCGGCTTCGCTCGGTCTCTGCGGAGGTCATTACAACAGGGATGAGCAGCTTCTGCTAACGCTGTTGTCGGCTGCTGTGAGGACGGAGAGAAAGCGAGAACAAAAGTGTGTAAAGCGCAAGGACGAGTGTGCGAGGAGCAGGCACTAGAAGTTTGTAAATTGGAGATACACGGCACTGTGAGGGCACTCGAAAGAGAGAAAATGTTGGTAGCGTTCTGTTGTTTTTCTGTGGTTTGTTAGCAAAACAGATCCCTGGTAAGAGAGCTGGCAATCGTTGGCCTTGTTAGAAGAGGCTCGATAACAGAGACCACGGCAAAGGTCAAGGCAGGTCAAGCTTTCTGACACAAACCTGGACGAAGGAGACGCAGAAGTAGCTGTGAATCACACCTGGCTCGTCCTAAGAATCTGACATTCATGTCATCATCAAGGACGAACCATTCTCCAGGCAAACTTACAATAATAAGTGTTTTTTTTACAAATCAACCGTTTTTTATATTCAGTATATTTCGTCTTTACAACCTCATTACAGTTAAGATACATTCAAGAAGTTATACACTGGCTTTTCTAATAGAGGATTTTCTTAAATTAGATTTAAATCTTAATACAGTTAATATTTATGTATGTTATAAAATAGTGATAAAGACATTTGTAAAAATGTTGCAAGAAAAGATCATTTCAATAAATATGCTACTAATTTTATTTGCAACTTAGGAAGAAGTGTGAATTTAAATGTGCACGATTTGAATTTATATTGTTTTTTAAAAACGAGTATAGGTTGAGTTGATAAAGGAATTTGTTAAAATTTGATTAAAACCACCCCAAGATAATTTCAAATAAAAATGCTGCTAATTTTCTTTGTAAAAGTAAAAGTAACAAAGGAACAGTAAAGTCACAAAGGAAGAAGTGTGAATTTTAATATTAATGATTTGAATTTATCTCAGTTTCTGAATCGAATCATGATTTTAATAAAGACATTTGTTAAAATGTGATGAAATAATTTACAAAAATTACATTTTAGAACTATACTAATACATGCTTTATGTAAATCAATATTTCAATGAACAGTTTCGGTCCTTTTTTCCTCATTGTAATTATTATTTTCTCTTTCATTTTAAGAGCTCATGAAATGAACAAAAACTTAAATTTAAAAAAAATATTTTTAATATTATATATATTCTTTTGTCAAACCCCAGTTTTTTAGTTTATTACACGATTGTCACATCAATGTTCATGGTTGGACTTGTTTTTAGAATGTAGGATGGTGTGGTGTTGATAAAGAAAATAACGTTTTCAATTCTGTCATTTTAACTTTTATGACGGAAATTCCAAACATCAAGAACTGGTCTTTGTTGTTAGTAGAAAAATGAAAAAGTGTATATTTTAGAGTATATAAATGTTAATCGAGGTTATTTAACACATTTAAAGTTTTAAGCAGTTTATCCACTATTTTATACATTTTTTTATACATTTTTCTTTGATTTTCAAGAGCCCACATAATGAACAAAATACTTTTATCACACAATATATTTCACCCGAAGACTCGTCTTTATTTCTGCATGACTGGTGTGTTTTCAACGTAGGAAAAGGTATACATTTTAAAGTTGATATTTGGATTTTTTTTTATTTTTAGAATGTAGTATGACATGAATTTGATAAAGGAATTAATAAAAATGGAATAACAAACAATAATTTGAAATTGATACAATGCTAATTTTATATGGGACATTCCAAACACGAATAACTTTTATAGACACAATTACAAAGTGTAGAATTTACATTTATTCAAAACAAGCTTTACGTAATTATAATACACTTCAATAAAAAGTTTTGAGCCTCTTTTAAAAAATAATTTATCTTCATTTTCAAGGCTCACTAAGTGAAGAGACAAAAACTAAAAGTAATCCTTTGACTGTTTAATAGTTCATCCCCCGAGATAAAACATCCACATTTCTGCATGAATGGTGAGAGCATGAAGTGTGAATTTCAACCTTCTTGACTAGAACACTGGGTCATGACGATAAGAGGTTTTCTTTGACATATGCTATATTTGTACTTATATAAAAAAACATGTTAAGATATTTCCTGATATTATTGCCAGTACTCGAGCGAGGATAAAAGTGTGTTAGGCAAACTAATAATGAACACTGTCTCCCTCGGAGCACACGTTTGCCTGGCGTGTAATTACATACGCTACATAATTCCCTTCTCATCCCTGCAGAGGAAGTAATTTTGACCTTGCCGATGGTGTTCCAAGTTAAAGCTGTAACGATCACCCTGATCATTTCATGGGTATCTGATATTGGACGGTGCTGACCCTAATCTCCGACGTAAATGAGGTGCGGCTTCATTTCCGACTGTTGTTACCATTTGGAATATCTAATAGAAAGCGCGCTTTGAACCGCCGGCAATTCCTTTTTTTTTTTTTGTCGTACTTAAAGGATCCGAGCGTTTGGGTGTCACTTAATCATCATGTTTTTTTATACCGTATTATTCCAAATATAATCCTGTAGCGGTTTTATTAATTTGCATGCGATAATTGGGTCGAGGTGGCGTTTTGAGGCTTCCAAACAAGGCAGCGCCGAGGCAAATAAAATTGACGGCAGGAGTCGTCTAATGCGACTCAAGGTGAGCCGTACGCTTCACGTTTTAGAGCTCATCGCGTCCACGTATCTCCGAGAGTCAGATCCCACCACCACCGATGAGGACTTAATTGCATCTCCGGGTAATCTTGTCACTTGTCGAGGCTGTGGCTGCCGATGGCCCGGCCTGGAGGGATAATCGTGAGGCTGATCTGGAGGAACGCGACACACCTCGTCTCTTTTCTTCTCGCCGAGTCGTCGGATGAGCAGTCATTGTGTCGCCCAAGCCGGGCTTGAACTCAATGGGAGAGATAACATCTCTGAAAAGGAGATAAAAAAGGCACATAGAGGTTCAAACTCATAAACACACAACAATATACTGCGTAGGAACAACACACTAGGGATATATGTTGCCATATATTGCGATACCGTCGGATGTTTTTGTAGTATTTCTAAGTTCTTGAATTCACATGACTCTTGACGAAGTTGTTTGTGTCTTCTCATCTGGACTAGGTTTGTTTTTAATGTCTAAACAAGGAGAAGCTGTCTCGCCTGCAGTCGATACAAAACTCTGAAGCGAGAATTCTGACCCACTCTAGTAGAAGAACTCACATTTCTCCGATCCTTAATTCTCTTCACTGACTGCCAGTTTCTTTCAGGATCAACTTTAAAATTCTGGTTCTTATTCGTGCAGGCTTTTTCCTTGACACTCCTGTGTTGGTCTTTGTGTTTGTCTTGACCTTTTGAGCATTCATTTTATTGGGTATTGTTTTGATTGTTTAAGCGGTTTGTGATCTTGGTCTGGAAAAAGCCAAAAATATAAATGACTTACTTAATTACCTAAAACCAAAATATGTCCATACATTAACTTTAAAAGATGCTGGAGTCGACTGTATCCTCTCGTCCTCAGTCATAGTCGCGTACATAATGCCTGCTGGAAGTTTAATTTCAATACAAAAAGTTAACAAACGCTGTGAATATTCGTTTGTTAATTGTAAATAATAATAATAAAAACATTGAATTATTTTATTTTAAACACATTGTATTGAACCGTAAACCATTAAAGCACTACGGTAGAAAATCCAATATGATTTAAAGTCTTTTTTTTTTTGTTCTAATAATAAAAGAAACAAACACAAAAAACAAACATACGTTGCTGTCTAATACAGAGACAATATCGCGATATATTCCTGTATCTTTGACCTTCACCTCATGTCTTCTTAGAGGTTCTGTAGGTCATACTTCCACACATGTTTGTCCTCATCCTGTCAATTAAACCTCACAGACTAAGAACCTCTCGACACAACTGAACTCTCTCACACTTTCTTACTAGTCAACACAAAGAGAAGAGAGAATGTTCCTCCCGCACACTCACAAAATAAAAACCTCTCACAGGGATTGTAAGGAAACCTCTCATAAGGCATTCTTCACATTCACAACATTATACTGCACACGCAGAGCATACTTAACAGCTCATGTTCAACATTTCAGGTATTCATGTGAGTGTTTGGTTTGCCTGAGGAGAAGTTTGTTTTTTAGTAAGGTTTAATTTGCACTTTTCATTGTGGTAGTTAGCTAGTTAGGGCGAGCAGTAGCGCAAGGGTTGGCAATTAAATTACATACAGTTGAGGCCAATATGAGAAAGAAAAAAATCATAAAATGTCATAACAAGGCTACAGTCATTCATTTTAATTTATATAAAATGAATATATGATATAAAAAAACGTTTTTAAAGCAACTAATGTGTTGATTTAAGTGTCTTAAATTGATGTTGTGACTCTATTGTATCATCAGTATGTGTCTGTTTGTACAAAACTCTCTTTTCATTAAAATATTTACATTAGAAAATGTGCTTAAGCTTTGCCCACTGAAAACACTGTTTTTTTGGAGATTAAATCTTGTTTACCGTAACCACACCCACTCTGCTGTGATTGGTCAAACATGGAGGTTTCTCAGTAACGTTGGCTTTTGACATTATTGGCCCTTTTTACGCTCGCGTTATCCTTCGCGAAGTCCCGAAAACAAATCTAATTATTTTATTATGTAACTGGTCAAGGTGAACGACCCTGGCTTTCAGAAATACACATTCAGTGGTGGAGGTCGGTCACTTTGACCCAAAGGCAACGCAATGGATGAAACAATTACGTTTGTTTTCGGGCCTCCGGGTCACCTTGACCCCGAAATAACCCATTGATCAGTGTATGACGACAAATAAAAAAAAGGAGAAAAAGTCCCACAAAAAAATAAGTAGTTGTATAAGTTGAGGATTAACAAAAATACAAACGAATACAAACTATCGTCCTTTGACCTCTTTGATGGCCACATAAAAAACTTGTAATCAAATATACTCTCATTTGTCACTTTTGTCAATCCCAAATTAACAACATACAGGTGTGTAAAACTGGTGATACCTTCACAAATGTATGTCGACTGTTTTCTTTTGACACTCGGCTCTAAACGCACTGCAGCGTTCATTCATACATAGCAAACAGAGAAGGTGACGCGGACCCTGACCTGGAGGAATATTGAATATTTCAAAGGTCACGATTCACGCATGAAAAGTGCATCCGTGGTGACAAACCAAAGGTCAACACACTCGGGTGAGAAACAGCGTGAACTTCGACTTATTTTTGGATATTTGTTGTTCCTACCTTTGACATTTAACTGCTGAGTCTTCCTCGTTTAATTTTACAGATGCATTTTTAAGATCGTTGTTATTTGGGCTCTAATTTTTGTTCTCACTTTTTAAGACAATTCTCTCCCCATTTTTTTATGATAAAGTATTGAATTAGGAGTTTTTTTTATAAAGATATTTGGCAACAAACTTGCAACTTTGTTACCTATTTTAAATGTTACAGTCAGTGTTATGACAACATTTTTAATTAAAAATTGTATATGAGTTAAAGTAAGTAAGTAAGTAATAGTTATTTGTAAAGCGCCTTTCTAGACCAGGGTCACAAACCGCTTTAACAATCGAAAACAATACACAGTTAAAATATATACTTTAAAAGGCCAAGACACATAAGACAAACATAGAGAAAATTAGGGGAAAAGCTCAAATAAAAACGTCTTAAGATGTTTCTTGAAGGAGTCAGTAGATCCATCAAACTCAGAGGGAGATGAAGATCGTTCCAAAGATTAGGAGCAACAGCCTGGAAGGATTTCTCTCCTCTAGTCCTGAACCGTTTGCGAGGAACCATCAGTAGATTCTGATTCACAGACCTCAGAGCCCGAGCTGGGGTGTAAGTCTGGATCAGATCACTGATGTAAGGTGTGACAATGAATAGATCTGAAAGTAAGAACCAGAATTTTAAAATTAATCCTGAAAGAAACTGGCAGCCAGTGAAGAGTTTCAAGGATTGGGGAAATGTGAGTTCTTCTACTAGAGCGGGTCAGAATTCTCGCTGCAGAGTTTTGTATTAACTACAGGCGAGACAGTTCCTTCTTGTTTAGACATGAAAATAAACTGTTACAATAGTCCAGACGAGTAGACAAACGCATGGCTTATCACCTCCAGATCGTGTTCCGACATCATTTTCCAATCCTGTATACCATTATCCTACCTACTGCAAACATTCAGAAATATTTAGATTTAGAAAGATTTTTATTTAAAAAGACAAAGTATTTTAATGTACCTTGCATAACCGCATGAGTCACACTGAAGGGAATCATTTGGTCAATGCATTTAGAATATTTTATGTGATTTTCGATGAGGCAAAATCAGCTGTTTTGATCCAAACACTTCACAAACATAATTTCTGTAGCGTCAATAAAGTTGTAAATACACTTTATATTGACAGAATAAATTCGAAAGTCAAGAGAAAACGGAGAAAAAAATCTGAAATTTGACAAGTAATAAGTGACAAAAGTAGAGATATTTTAATTAAAAAAGGTTTCATTACAGATCAAATGACAAGTGGAATCTGTTTAACGCGTTCCTCTCTAATATTTCCAAACAACTTCTACTGTTACTATTAATTCTTTTCAACAAGGCAGCAATTTTTATTTGTATCCTCTGTGTGTTTTTAAATAGCCTCGGAGCAAGATTCCACTTCCTGGGTAGCATTTAAAGCAGAGTAAACAACAGATCAAACACGTATCCCAGATGGTAAACCTTGGTGATTATTTGCTTTTCTACCTTCTGTCACGGAGACATCATCCCAGTCATGTCTTGTTAAGAGTGGCGGAGGAAGAAGACATTGTAATCTCCACGGAAGATCTAATTCTGTTGAGCGGTGAGAGAGGTCTCGAAAAAAAAGAAAAATGAAAAGCAACATCCGAGGGAAGTTTGGCACAAATGTCAAAATAGTTCTTTTGAAAGAGCTTGTAATATTTTTAGGTGCTTCGGATTCTTTTCCTCAAAGGGCGTCCTTCATTTCTGATGTCTTCTCAACTACGTCTTCACAGATCACTCTTAAGTCGCTCGTGTTGTTCGTACACGTGTCGTCGGATTGACACACTAAAGTGAGAAGCAAAAACTGCTTTGGGATCAGAATGAAAGTCGTCTTTTGTATTAATGGTAATGAAACATCTGCTTCACTACTTCTGTGTACCTCCTGCAAACTGAGTGTTGATTCATCTGTTTGTCTTGTTTGTCATCCATCTGTGTGTCTTTCATCTATCCATCTTATTCATCTGTCTGTCTATCTACTATCTCTTTGTCTATCTATCCATCTAGCTTGTCTCCTTTCTATCTATCTTTTCACTTATCCATCCTATCTATTCATTATATCCATTGTATCATCCATCCATCTATCATATCCATCCATAATATCAATCCATCATATCCATCCATCTATCGTATCCATCTATCTATCCGTCCATCATGTCATCCATCCATCCAGTTATCATATCCATCCATCATATCAAGCCATCCATCTCATCAATCCATCATATCCATCCATTTATCGTATCTATCCATTCTATCCATTCATCATATCCATCCATTTATCGTATCCATCC